>NC_141157.1:63423637-63723637 GCF_053477565.2 Lygodium microphyllum
CAATCAAAACACCCTCCCCTCCTCAAGTGTAATCTCTCATTTTCTCTTCTCCCTTCCTTTTTTCATTAAAGCCCCCCCTCACCTCTCTTTTTTAAATTAAACCCCCATCCCCTCTTTCTCACTTATAATCTCTCTCTTTCTTTCCCCCCTCTTTTTAATTAAATTCCTCCCTCCTCCCTTCTCTCTCTCTCTCTCTCTCTCTCTCTCTCTCTCTCTCTCCTTTAATTAAATCAAACTTCTTTCCAAATCAAAAGTCACTCTCTCTCACAGTTAGATTAAACTTTTTAATTTAAACTTTTCTTTTAATTAAATATTTTAAAAAATAATAATTTAAAGTTTTTCGAATATAGTTTTTCACACACTTTGAGAGGGAGATAGAAAAAGAGAGAGAGACAAAAAAAGAAGGATAAAAAGAAGAAGACAAAAGAAGAGGGGGGAAAGAGGAAATAGAATAGTCTTTTTTAAATTTAACATTTTTCTTCTCCCCATGCCCCTCTCTCTCATGTGTAGGGCCTAGGTTCTCTCTCTCTCTCTCTCTCTCTCTCTCTCTCTCTCTCTCTCTCTCTCTCTCTATGTGTGTGTGTGTGTGTGTGTGTTAGATTAAACTTTTTAATTTAAACTTTTCTTTTAATTAAATATTTTTTTAATTCAAAGTTTTTTAACATAGTTTTTCACACACTTTGAGAGGGAGATAGAAGAGAGAGAGAGAGAGAGAGAGAGAGAGAGAGAAGATGATGATGATGATGATGATGATGACGACTAAGAGAGGAGGGGGGAAAAGAGCAAAGAGAATAGTCTTTTTTTAATTAAACATTCTTCTTCTCCCCCTCCACCCCTCTCTCTCATGTGTAGGGCCTAGGTTCTCTCTCTCTCTCTCTCTCTCTCTCTCTCTCTCTCTCTCTCTCTCTCTCTCTCTCTCTCTCTCATATTAAACTTTTGATTGAAACTTTTTAAAGTCTTTCGTAAATTAAACATTTTTTTACATAGTTGTTGACTTAGAGAGAGAGACAGAGAGGAAATATATCATTCGAAAGAGAGAGAAAATAGGGGAGAGACAAGAAAAGAGAGAAAATAGAAAAATAGAGAGAGAATAAAAAATATATAGAGAGAAAAAAACTTGAAAGAGAAAGAGAGAGGAAAAGAAAAATAAGGAGAGAGAGAGAGAGAGAGAGAAATTGAAAGAAATATACCAAGAGCAAAAAAGAAAGAAGAGGAGAGGGGAACAGAGAGAAAGAGAATTATAGAGAGTAGAAAAATAAAATTTGAGAGAGAGAGAGAGACACACACACACAGGAAAAGAAAAAAGAAAAAAAGAGGAGAGAGGGGGGTGAAGAAAAGGGAGAGAGAGACAGACAGAAGAAAAGGAGAGAGAAAAGAAGAAGAAGAAGAAGAAGAAGAGAGAGAATTTGAACACAGAGAATTATAGATAGAGGAAAGATAAAATTTAAAAGAAAGAGAAAAGAAAAAAATTTAAAGAGTGAAGAAAAAGAGGAGAAAAGAGGAGATAGAAGGAAAATAGAGAAGAGAGAGAGAGAGAGAGAGAGAGAGAGAGAGAAGAAGAAGAAGAAGAAGACAAAATTATTTTTTAAATTTAAATATTTTTTGAGAGAGAGGAAGGGAGAGGGGGAAAGAGAGAGAGAAGATAAAATTTAAAAGAGGGAGAGGGAGAGAAGAAAAAAAGAAAAATTATGAGAAAGGGGAGAAGAAGAAAAGGGGGCGGAGAGAGAGAGAGAGAGAGAGAGAGAGAGAGAGAGAGAGAGAGAGAGAGAGAGAGAAAATAAAAATAAAAAGAGAGGGAGAGAGGAGAAAAAGAGAGAGAATTACATATAGGGAAAAGATAAAATTTACATACTTTAAGAGAGACTGGGGGGAAGAAAGTGAAAGAAGAAGAAGAGAGAGAGAGAGAGAGAGAGAGAGAGAGAGGGGGGAACATGTAGAGAGAATTATGGCGAGAGGAAAGATAAAATTTAAAAAGAGAGAGAATAAAAAAGAGGAGAAAGAGAAAATGAAAAGAGAGGAGAGAGAAGTAGGGAAAAAAAGAAAAAAAGAGGAGATGGAGAGAGAAGGAAAAGAGAGGAGAGAGGGGGGAGAATAAAAGGAGAGAGAGAGAGAGAGAAAGAAGAAAAGCAGGGAGAGAAAAAATGAGAGAGAGAACGAAGAGAGGAGAAAAAATAAACCAAAATAGACGGCAAAGAAAGAGAGAGAGAGAGAGAGAGAGAAAATTAGATAGGGAATTTGGGGACAGAGAGAGAGTAAATAAAAAATTAAAAACAGAAAGGGAAAAGAGGAGAGAAAAATATGAGAAATATTCGCTTGGCAACTTTGCTTGGCCGCTTCGAGGCAACAAAACTGCTACAAAGCGGCCTAGTGTTTCGCGTGGAAAGACTAATAAATTATGTTAAATAATGATTCAATAAATCATATTACATTAATAATCGACTCAAGAGACATATTACAATACTTAACAAATTATACAATTAAGTAGTGATCAATTTAAGCATGTTAAAATCTCAAAATAAAAATATATAAATTTTTGAATATATAATTAACTAAACCAAACACGTCAAATGATAGATTAGAAATAGATAAAAATAATAAATCTCACAAAGCTTCCCAATTTCATCATTGAGACAATATGCAACTTCCAATCAAGGGCTCATAGGATATATGCATTGATTAGAGCCTTTTTCAAAGCTTCATAAGCGTGTTGATATCCATCCTAGCTTAATATGGTCATGTTATGGATGCATAATTGAGCACAGAACTAGTATGTTCGAGAAAGCATTGAACTTATTTCGTATTTTTTGGTGGTGGCAATTCTGTGAGGACTCAAATCTCTAACGTATTAGTTCACAATCTCATTCTTGGACACAACATACCCTAGAATTATGCCATGCTTAACATTTCAATGGATGTAGCAATAGTTGATATTGCCTACACCATTGGAAGACCACTCAAAGATTCTCTAAGTACTCGTCCCATGAGGAATTGATGTGGAGGTCAGCAACAAACACTTCAAGATATTTGCAAAACATGTCCTTAAAGATTACACACATTAGGTGCTGCAAGGTTGCACATATATTCCTCAACCCAAAGGGCATGACAGCGTAAGCAAACATCCCCCATTTAGTGACAAATGCAGTTTTGTGCCAGTCACACTACAAGATACAGGCCTCATACCGACGTTCAAAGCAACACAAATGTTCATCAAAAAAATTTCTCTGGTCATCACTAAAAGCGTCTCTATAAGTGTCTCTACAAAACCGTCGCTATTTTTGTTACTATAAGTGTCTCTACAAAACCGTCTCTATAAGTGTGCAAAGAAATTAGCGACGTTAATAGCAACGGTTACAGAAAAAAAATTGTGGCAAGGTAGCTTGCATTTAACATCATGTATTATATAATATTCTACAAATCAATTACATGTTGGGTACGTAATGGTCATCAAGATGAGCACAGAATGTACTTGAACCCACAAGACTGATACATAAAATAAGTGCAATATCACTGATGAAAACTCATGGAATTATCGCAAGATACAAAGGATGATAAGTACATCTAAGGAATAGTACATGGAAGATGCCTGCATAGATCACAAGACCAAAAAAGAAGAGGATGTGTGCTCTACGAATCCAAGTGCGAGCTACAAATGCTCACCATCAGAAAGCTCATCCTGATGCAAAGGTGCATCGAACAGACTCTGCAAAATGAACAACTACATATCAGTCCACCATACATAATGCATTTTTAAAAAAATGGTAACTAAGAATAAGAAAGATGATTGACTTACTGGGCTGCCACATGCATACAATCTATCGATCAATGCAGTGAGACCATGTCTCTCTACATATGAAGTCTCCAAGCCAGTGGGATCGCGCTTTGTAATGGAGTACTGCAAAGAAAACAAAATACAACTATTAAAAACATTATCGTCAGTACAAGTGATATTGCAAATAAGAAAGCAATAAGAATAAAAGAAAAACTTATAAAGTCCTCTAGATAAGTCCTGTGGTGGCCGCCACTCCCCAGATGATGCATGACCCTGCCTCCAATTGTGCCCTTGCTACCTCCCATTGGTGTCACCAACATCCTCGAGAATCTGTAGCCTCCTCACTGAGTCTCTGTCAATCATCTGCATCTAGCCACTCAGGCTTTGAGGTGCCACTCTTGACTGCCTTGTGTGTGTCCGATCCTCTATGTGACATGTATGCATGCATACACTCCATCATCCACCCAATGGAAAACCTCTCTACTGTGGTAGGTACCAAAAACTCCTTATGCAAGGATGCCACTATATAGTCCTTGCTTCCCTCAGGTATATTCTTCCATTCATCCAAGACGTTGTACCAAAAAACTTGTTGGCACAACTCTCTCATACGAGACATCACCCTCCTTCCCTCATCAGTCATGATCACATCACCTGTCCTGTCATCTATGAGATATCCATACCTCTCAGGGGTATGTCTAAGGTGTGTCCTCTCCCACCTACAACCGTGCTCCTAGGCATAGCCAAGAGACCCATGTATATCTGGTGTACCCAAGGGGGTAGTATCTCTCAGAGTAACACCCATAGGGGTGCCACCTATAGACGACTAAGTAAAAGCCAGAGTCACTGGAGTAGATGTTCCCACAAGTGTGACAAATCCTGGAGGTGACACACCTCCACCAAAACGACGAGACAGAGACACTGCATCGATGCTTCCATAACACCCGCCTGAGCCACCCTCTCTGGAACCTATACAAGAGCAATGAGTAGCACCCCTATCTGGAGCCAATCGTGGGTTTGCAGCATCCACATCTCTGCAGTATCCCTCCCAGAACCAGTCCCTCCATCCAGGCCCAATCTGGAGCATTGACCTCGTCTACTAAAAATCGAAGCATCAGAACATGCCAAAATAGATCTCACGAAATGGGCTGATGGTGTCTAAAACAGGACTTGGTCTACCATATCTCTGAATCGGGCCATCTAATCTAGAGACATACGTGTGAATATCTCTTACAACTTCTTGACACTCATCCCTCAACTCATCCTGCTCTCCAAATATCGTCAAAGGTAACCTGCATAGATAGAAAATGATGTTAGCATAATCAATATAAAGATTTAAGTAAAGCATGGTAATATAACTCTGAAAAAAATGATTCTACTTAAAATGCATATTCTAAAGTACCCTTAAAAGCAATTCATCAACGAATTGAGTAGACGGATACAGCAAGTATGACCTAGCTTATGGTCCCATGTCAATCTCCTGGCACAACTCCGTGTACATTGGAAGGTCTATAGATAAGTCACCATAGGAGGAGTCCACTTCTTTTTCAAAGAATTCCTGGCCTCTTGTCTTTCCATCCTCATTGACCAAACCTTCCTCCTCTACACACTCCAACCCCTCTTCAACCTCCACCCTCTGCAACATCGACCCCTCCACCTGCATACTCTCCTCATCTATGCTAGGAACATTGCTTGCATCATACACTCTCGCACTCTAAGGAGCTGAAGGCATAACATACCACCATTGAGGTTGTCGGGGTTTGGATAGAAAATTACCTATTCAAAATCACATATAAGAGTGATTCAACATTTGTGATTATTCTGTGTTCGTGAAAAAAAAAAAGATATACACATGTTCACAATGAGCTGGCAAGACAAACGTGTCGCGCAAATCTGTCTATCTTTTCTCAGAATCTATTTCCAGAAATCCAGATAGACCTTGTCGAATAGTTGCCCCAGCTCCTTCCAATACCACTTTGAACCACTATACATCGAATATGATTATGGGAGAAGCTACGGTAATCAACTGAGATAACACTTTGTAAGTTCCCAAAATACTCCGTCTCATCTATAACGGTGTTTGGATCCATGGCTCGCTGTCAGCTCTCTTGCTCGAACTTTGCCATGACACCACAATCCGTTGTGGAGCGCATTTTGTCAATGCACTCAATGCAAAAATATCGCCCGTGCAACCACGCCGCATTGTAGATTTTGTACTGTATATTGAAGTGGTTAGATTAGTTGTCACATATAAAATCTAGATACAATAGCTTATAAAACATGTTGTCACCTTCGAACTACATCCCCTCGAGAATTCGCACTCCTTAGTAAAAACCTCCACCCCTTCGCAAGAAGCTATAATCAAAGCTCCGTATAACCATCACATGGACACAAACCATAGTATCTCCTCCATGCATGCCCTCAGGATATCGAATCGGTCGACAGCGCGTACTGTAATGAAATTCCGATTGCGCTTCTTTCCGATCTTTCTTGGCTAGCTCATACCTAGCGAGCCACGTCTTCATGGATGCATGATGCAACATACAAAAACAATTCACTTTCTCCTCCATTGTAGTATCTATCCTTTTTTCTACCCCATTTCTAACCACTACATCTCCGGTCAGATTCTATCATCATCCTTCATCCATAGCATACTATTGTTTGAATCCACTGTTGGTAGTCATTGTGAAATATGTACTAATGCCTCGGACACTAGCCAGCCTTCAGCCATGCTACCTTCTGACCGAGCTCATTGTCGCACAAAACCTTTCAGGATTTTCATGAAGAGCTCCAAGAAGAACATCCATTGTGTATGACGAGTCTCGCAATCTCCACTTCATCTACAAGATGCATCAGGAGGTGGGTTTGTATCGTGAGCATGTTGGTGGGTAGGTACTTATCAAAGAGACTGACCGTCTCCACCGCTCCCCACCTTGCAGATTCAATAGAGGATGTCTTGATCACCTTTTGTGAGATCCATTGCACTAAATTTGACAACTGGTAAATTGCCCCATGTATTTCTAGAGTGAGGCATCCCGCGATCGTGATCAGTAGTACAAACTGCACAAATAAAGAAGCATTATGAGCATCAACTAGACACTAAATAGCAAAACACACAGGCCACTTACAATCGAGGCCAGTATAAACCTAACACATCTTTGGACAATCATGGGATTTTAGCCTTGATAGTTGGTCGTCTTTAGAAAAAGTGGATCTAAGGGAACTGTAACATGCCCGCTCCAAATCGTGGGACACGTCTTAGCAGTCCATCAAGAGATATATCTAGAAGACGCCACCGAGCACTCCCAAGGAATAACACGGGGTTTGCCAACTAGGATCTCTCGAGTCTGCCTCGCAATGGAACTTATCCGGCTGTTCCCACTAGGATCGACCTGAAGTCTAGGCTACTCATAGTCGGGTCCTCCTAACAGCCTTCTAGTGTCGGTCTACAACTGCTCCACTTTGCGCAGATGCAACTAGACCCAAGCAGACTCATACCACACTTGGTTAAAAGAGAATGGGAAACGAGAGGGATGCATCGCTCGACCTCTTTGCCCATAGGGCATAGTCCCATTCCGGTCCCCTAAAATAGTATGAATCAGGGTTCTAACCAACATTGTCTAAGGTCATCGTCCGACTTTTCCTAACATTTCTTGTTAACATTTCCTTTGAGGAAAGCTCTCGGCTAACCAAGACCACCCTTCCGTAGGATAGACCCATTGGTCACATCCACCACGCTTCCCTCGGGGGTTGTTTTAGTTATCTTATTACCTACCACATTATGTTTGACACATAAAAGTAGCTTCCTTAATTAACCCGTTAATCATAGGTTCCTTTATGTAATTTAGGGCACTGACATGGAGACAAGATAAAACAAGATCAAATGCTTCCTTAACTTATCTTCAGATTAATGTTTGTCTCCCGCCCATACAAGAGAATTAAGTGTCCCTTTCTGCCTCCGCAGAAAAATCCTTTCGTCTCCCGGCAGTAAAAACTCGAAGGTTTATCCTATCAAGATTCTGCCTTGTAACTAGTATCAAGGCCTCGAGATCCCATCTCGAGTCATGTAGAACATGTGTAGGGTCCGGAGGCATTGGGATTTACGGCGAGAGCCCCCTGGCACCCAAGCGTCCTCCTACGCCAAGTAAATTCCACGGAGAGACATTTCATGGCGGTTCGGTCCATATTCTCGGCACGGATTCATAACCCCCTTGGTTAGGGTTTGGCGGTTCGTGGGGGTAGCTAGTGCCATACTTCCTTAATTATCCCTTTAGAAAATCATCCACAACTGAAGCAACCAGCCTAATAACATTTACTAGGGAAAACATCCCTTTTGTTCCCATGGCAATTTATCCTTATAGACCCCGCCATGAAATTATCAATCACAAACAACTTGAATTAGCATCCAAAACCACATCAAGTAATCACCTTGCTTATGATCCTCCTATCCTTAGTAAGATTCTCTTCTCTTACCAACACAACCAATCGATATTCACTTGGAGATACCCTTTTCAAACAACCAAGCATAACTTGGGTCAACAATCCATTTAGAGTTAGGTCACCAACTTCTATTAAGCTATGGACGTATCCATTTGCGATAGTCTACAGCAAGATCGATAAAACAATTTGCAAGCAATTATACTTGACCTCTTAACTTCTTTTGAAGCTCTCTTCCCCTTGGGCATTCCTTGTGGTAACTTAGTCCTAACTCAAAGCATTGACTAGCCAACCTGAATCCCTTAGTTTTGACTTGATGCGTATCACCTGCACTTGGTCATCATTGCTCATGGGGTGTGTTAGCCTTTGCTTCTTTTGGTATTATTTACACAGTCACAAAACACATTATTTATTTATGTATATGTTCATGAAACCATGTCACTCCGTGAGGATAAAAACCAATTGTAGAACTCAGGATTGTACTCAAGTGTGGCACACATATCTAGCTTCTGTGGTAGCCTACTTAGCAATAATAAATATTTGGCAACATCGAGTAGCATGGTGCCTTGTCCAAGTCTACTAGAAACATATAGCTCCTCCTCAGTGAGAACTTTATCAATCAAAGGGCTCTCTAGGCTAGTTCCAGCTAGGTCCATACCTCGAACTATAGTTAGAACTCGAAATGAAGTTGGTGCCACATAGGTCGGGTCTCTTTGGGACCACCATTTGGCCAGTCGCTCCTCTGAGACTGTCATGATTTGGGCTCCAAGTTCGGCCATTGTATCGCGGTTTTCAAACCAACATTTTTCAAATTGGCTTCTACTCTCTAATTGTCGCTTTAGTTGCTCTATCTCTAAGAGATTTGGCTGGTAGAGCATTTCATTAAATGTCATGGTTAAGCGTAGTTCGTCAGCCTCCTCATCAGAGATGAGTCACATGCGTTCATGTAAGAGCTTGTCATAATGTCCATCAAGGTATTCTTGCTCTTCCCACGCTAGCGGATAAGGCAAATATTCCTCAAGCTGCTCCCTAGGGAATGTGCCCATGTGTGCATGAACATAGACACGTGCGAATAATTTCAGTTTAGTGTCCCACTTGGTCAAGCACTCTGCGACATCTCTATGTTCTATGAGGGCTTGCTCGGTTACTATCTCATGCAAAGTTCTACGGGTTTCCTTAGGCTTTAGCATAGCTAGGGGCTCAGGCCTAGATGAGCAAGATTGATCAATGCCAGGATTGCTTATGCCTTCGAGGTTTTCATGTTTCTCCTAAGGCTTTATGGTAGTTGTGTCATGGTTCTCCTCGGATGTGACCGGCATGGTCTTAGCATCCTGTTGTGACAATGTTGTATCCACTCTTGATTTATCAATGTGAGTTTCTCTATCGGTGGATTGAGTGTCGCAAGCAACAGTTAACGGTAATTGTTGCTTTGATTTATCAGAACACATGGATGTGTCTGAGATTTCACCGTTGTTAGGAGAGATGGCAATGGGTTTATCTATGGATGAACTAGACACTTTGTTCATCATCTCTTGAGTACTCTTGGTCCCAATCTTCTTGTCGTCTGCAATAGCTTGCAATTGTTGTTGTTTTCGTTGTTTTCTTCTCTTTCTCTTGGGCACTAGAGGTGTGTCCTTTAAGGACTCAGGATCCTGAACTAGGTCAGTAGTTGATGTGCTTGGTTGGGCCTTAGCATTCTCTTTCTGTGGCATGTCGTCATGGGATTTTGCTACCGCCTCACTAGGTTGAACAGCCTTGCTAGGTCGCAAGGGTTCAACTACCTCTCTTTTTGGAGAGTCTAGCTGTCCAGCTAATTCTCCCCTGTTCAGCCCCACATTCGATTGCATTGACAGTTGCTCCTAGTTAGGCATTTGCTCTAGATTTTAGTACTTATCTATTGGAACTTGTCTCCATTGCTTCTTGTCAAGGTGAGTGTTGTGTTTAGAGCTGTTGTTCTCTTGCTCTGGAGGTTTGGGTGACTCTAGTGTAGAACCATGAGACGGTTTAGGATTTTTGTCATGTAGGCTTGGAAGTCAAGGTTGGAAGAAACCAATTGAAGAAGTCAGGGTTGTATTGATGGGAAGCATAGAAATCTAGGATTGCAAGGTCTTGAGTGAGGCAGAAGACATATGCGCTGACATCAAGTACCATGCTCCCTGCTCCTAGCCTGCTACCCACGTGTAGATCTTCTTCTAGAAGCACTTTATCATACAAGGGATGTTTTTGGACAGTGGTAGAAAGCTGGACATCATGGATAGTTTCCAACACTCTCAATGAGGTCGGGGCAACGTACGTGGAATCATGTATTGATGTCCAAAGGGATTTTCTTTGCTCAACAAGTGTCATTAGTCGGTGGCCAATTTTAGTTGCCAAACTTTGGTTGGAGTACCAATTTTGTGCAAAGGTACCTTGTCCTTTCCCTTTTCGTTTGATTGCTTCAAGCTTTTCCTCGTTTGTCTCACATAGAGCTATATAAAATGAGGGTGTCAAGCGCAATTCTCTAGCTGTGGCTTTTGGGATGTCCTTCATGACTTCTTCAACAATAGCTGCATAGCAGAAACAAACATGTTGCTACTCATACCAAGTCAGTGGTTTAGCTATGAGCTTTGTGTGCTCTGTTGTTGTCCTTCCGATGTCCACACGGATGTATGCACGTGTGATGGCTGTCAGCTTGTGATCAAGCTTCACCATGCACTTCATCTCTGGTTCATTGGTCAGATGCGCCATTTCTTTGGCCAAGTGTTCGAGAGATTTATCCTCAAGCCTAGGCTTTAGGTGCTTTGGAAGGATTGGAGGTGTCAAGGATGTTTGTTGTGACATCTCTTCCAAAGGTGAATTGTTAAGGACATGTTCCGCAATGGGTGTTGTCACGGCCAAAGGTTGTGACTGATGTGGTCCCTGATTGGAAGTAGTGGTGGCTAGTTCACTGGACTGGCTACCATTGGTAGACTGCGGTGTCAAGTCCTTAGGAAGATCAGAAGTGGTCGTGTCTTTTGTTGCCCTTTGCACATTCACTTGTGTAAGTTGAGCAGCGGCACGAGGTTGTTGCTACCGTGCTTCCTATGTCCATTTAGGTGAAGAGGATGTAGGAGATTTGGGACTCCTACTTGGGCTTGGCACTGACTGGAGAATTTGCTCGTGATTGTTAGAAGATTCTGTCATTAGCTTTGTTGAGCAATCAACCTTATCATGAGCAATGTTGTGCCTGTGGTGCTCATTATCCTCTTGGGAAGTCAAAGGCTCCTTGGACACTAGTGGACCTTGTGCACGCTTAACAGTTACCTCTGATATCTACTTGCTAAGCACGCTAGGCGAAGGATCTACTTTTTGATAGGTCATGTCTAGTTTCTTGATTTCAATCATGAGGGGCTCAATCACTCCAATATTTTTGGTTTGAGACTTGGATTTTCGTTTAGGTGCCTCTTTGCTTTTGACATAATTTGGGCTTCTGATAGAGGTGGTTTAGTAGGGGGTTTTGGTACCCAAATCCCTCGGTTTCCTACATAATACCCTTGAGCACGAAGCAATGCCTTGGATATCCATCACGGTGTTGTGTTAGCTCTCCATCGATGCCTTCATCTATAAGGCTTGGGCTTCTTTTGTGGTCTTCTATGATATTCGTAAGTCCAAACCCTATCCTTAGCCTTGTCTCCTAACCTTTTTGTTTCAAGTATGGCCTCACTCACTGGTTCTCTCCGTTCAACCTGCACTTGTATCAACTCTTTCAACAACTCCTTGCTCTCATTACTAGGCTTGCTTAGTATGTCAGAATGCTCCTTGCCCTTCCCTCAAGGTTTGGTGAGGCCACCCTTGCTAAAAGTCGTGATTATCCTCACACCTGGTAGTGTTAGGTGTATCCTTTGTGCTATATAGTCAGCTTCACACTTCATTGCCTTTTTTAAGGGCCTTCCTAGGAGGATTTCCTTTCCACAATTCTCACCATTTGGAGGAATATAGAACAGGACTGGCAAGCTTTCTGTTTCAATAGTTACAAGGATTCTACACTTCCCTAGAAGTGGGTGTTTCCCATAAGGATTAAGAGTTGCATCAGTCGGTTTGAGCTCTAGTTGACCAAGTAGAGTCCATGCTTCATAAATCAAGATATTGAAATCTGCTCCTTCATCAATCAAAGCATCGATAGTATGCTCTCTTTTTGTAGTGAGTTTGACCCTAAGATAAGCAGGTGGTACTATGTCCTCGTCTTCCAGGTCTTGGCTTGTAAATTTAAGCCTTCTGACAAATCCCCTTGAGTTCCCAATTGCACGACCAGATGTGGATTCTCCACCGATGTCTTGGGTCTTTTGTGCAGTGCTGCTCAAGGTACATCTCTCGTCAAGAGTTTCATGTCTAGTCATCTTCGCATTTGTAGCTTGCTGATGTTGCATTTTGCTCTGGCTAGACATGGTCTGAACACAATGTCTTTGTGTTCTCGTGGTGTGGCCTTTTTTCCCTTGATGGCTAGATTGGCCCATTGATGTTCTAGGGTCTCTGTTTCTCTCTCTTCGGGGTGTGGGCTTTTGGTTGCTCTTTTGCAAGTGAGAATCCATGCTCGTGTAGAGCCATTACTACACTGGGGTCCAATTTGGAGGACCTGTCACGGCGCGGTTTTCTCTCCAACCTACTTGGGGGAGGTGCAGAGCGGGCAGAGCCCCCTCTGTGGGGGTCCGGGGAGAGCAGTTCCCCTGGCCTGCAGGGCCGTTACGGTAAACACCATGCGCAATTTGGAGGACTGTTTATAGCCAAATTTTGAACTACTTGCTCTAAGTTTCAGCCCAACGATGGATCTGTGATGTGCCTTTAGCTCTACGTAGCCTTTGGGGTCAATTTTGAGGTTTAGATGCGTCAAAATTTGTGTTCTAGATACCTATCCGATTTTGACAGATTCTCAGATGTCTGATTTTCAGGAGTCTAATTGTCAAAATCAGACGTTCGATTTTGGGTTGGTCTGATCGGCCCAGTGGTCCGATTTTGGTCACGTCCAATTTTTGGAATCAAACGTCCGATTTTGACGGGCGTCCGATTCTGAACTCATCTGATTCCTTGCATCCGATTTTCATGTATCTGATTCTCAAGGTCTGAGTGTCCGATTTCCAAATCGGACACTCGATCAGACAAGCAAAGGTGGTCCGATTCTGGGACGGGTCCGACTCTGGGACTAGTCCAATTCTGGGACTGGTCCGATTCTGGGAATCGGATCAGAAAAGTGGTCCGATTCTGGGACTCGAACGGCCTGGTCCGATGGCACAGATGACGGCCCATGAGTTGTGCACGACGCCTCTAGGTCAACGTCTACCCCACCGAATCATCCAACGCCTTCCAGATAGGTGCAAAACACTACAAGGAAATGCCAGACATGCTTGGAATCACTGTGGTGCTCGAATCAAACGGCACTCCAAGGATCTGTGCCCCTATTTCCCTGTTTTAGCCTGTTATACAGCAACAGAAAACCCTACTGTTTGCTTCTTTTTCTTTGTTTTTTCCTACCCTAAATGCATACAAATCACAAAGCAATCACCTACACTACTCCAACATGCTTTTCCAAATCCAAAAAACCAAAAATCTACTTGCTAAGGAGATCGAATACCTCTTCAACTCCCTCGCTTCCTACCTATCTACCTCAAGCACCGATTCGGGGAAGACCCTACTTCGATGCTCCATTCGAAGTGCGCAAGCGCTCAAGGCTTGAATCCTTTGGTCCCGGCAACGGAACCAAAATGTGGGAGCTTTCGCTCAACCGCCAAGACCCACGGACCGCTTATTGTTCAAGCATTCCAAGCCGAGCACTAATGGCTACCTCTCACATAGCCGACGCGCTATCCATATCTATGGGTGTAGTGAGCTTACCTCCATGCTGATCGAGTTACCTCCTCTCCCGCGCACTCCGGTAGCTCCACGATCCAAGTGCAAGCTTCAAGCATGCTCCATCCTCAAGCTCCATGCTCCAAGCTCCATTGCCGCAAATAAGACAAGAGAAGAGAAGAGAAGAGAAGAAGAGAGGAGAAGATGGAGAGCTTCTCCTCCCCGATCCCTCACCCTCACACACTCACTCCCTCACACTCTCACACTCCCTCTCTCAAGCACATGCTTAAGATTGTATGATGCATGAATATGGATAAGACATGTGGAGTGAAGTGTGCCACACATGGCACACATGAAAATTGTGGGCTATATGGTGTCACATGGAGACACACATGGAAAGTGTGAGGGATCATTGATGGAGCATCCCCTCCTTTATATATGTAACTAGTTCATGCAATGAAAAATAAGAAGGGAGCATTTGAGTGTGCATATTGTGTACTTTCTCTTTGTAGCTACGGAGTTCCTTGTCTATTACAATCCACCATAATTATGTGTCAATCATTTTGTACACCCCATGATCAACCCCACATTGGGATACTTAACATTAGCGAGTAATAGTATTTTTTATTTGTTTCTAGATCTTGGCACAATTCCAAGTCTTGCCAGCAACAAGTTGGCCACTTGTCTCCTGACATGGAGGGCATAGAAATTATCTAATAGCCTCAATTGGACTACATCATTCACCGAATCGATAGAGGATCTAGCAATGTTTGTCTTTGGCAATAGGCTCCTTATGATGTCCATCTCTCATTGCATGCTCTCTTTCTCGCATTGAGCAACTAATATCAGATCTAACAATTTATCCAATGTGTCTTTGCTTTGTCCCCAACCAAGGTGCTATATTGGCCTTCTAAATCTATTAACAACACTTTGATAATATCTTTATTGGTAATAGCTCAAAATTTTTTAGCACTGCCCTCAATTTCTTTGGCACATCTCTCAACCACACTTCCTTCTCCATCATTTTGTTGCCTCTAAGATGCTATTTATTCACATTCTTGATAGCATGTCTTGAGCTAATGGCTGTGCTAAACTTAAAGTTTCCAAGTTTTGCTTTTAAGTTCTTATTTTGTTGAGGTTTTTCCCAATTTTGTTTCCCAATTGCAATATTTGCATTCAATGACAATTTGATCATAACTGTATCTCATACTTAAACACCCTTTTGCACTTTTCCAAGCAATGTGACTGGTGCAATTGTACTTTTCTCAATATGTCATTTGTGCTCAAACATGTTGTATGTTTTATTTTTTAAAACAATTTGTGATTTTTAGGCAGTAATCAACTTCACAATTCTTCTTCAAACTGCACACACCATGCTTCTAACAAGATCTTCTCGTAATTTTTTGCAATATGTCACAAGCAAGGTTAGCAATGCAATTTCCAAACCCAAGTGACTCTCTCCCAACTATGTATTGACACATGGAACAAGTAAAGAGTCAATAGATTGACAAGTTAACAACTTTGCATCTCTTGAGGTTGATTATTTGATGAATTCTTCATTTACAAGTTGACCTCCAAGTTGACAGATTGATGGGTAGAGCAATCTTGTGTAGATGGATTGATGAGTTTATATGTATCAACACTTGACACATTTATGTGTCAATGATTTGATGTACTAACAAGCTAAGTGGACCTCAAATTAACAACTAATGGGTTGGCAAGTTGGTACTTGACAATTTGTCAAGTATCGTGTGGCAAGCTGACAATCTATATATTGATGAATTGGTAAGCTCTCATGCTCTATGTTAATGAATTATGTCTCATGTTTTCAATTGTCCACTTGACAAGTTGAAGATTTTCTTTTTTGCCAAGCTAGCTAGTTGACAAGTTTATGTTCTGACAAATTCTTGTGAGTTCATCATCAATGGGATTGACAAGTTTAAATTTTTAGTTGGTAAGCTAACCAATTGTTTATGTTTTGGTTGTTGAGCTAATATGCATCCCTCAATTGACAAGCTTTTCCCAATGATTAATTAGTTAATGAATGTTAGGGCTTAGATTGCATCATCCACTTTAGTACTTTTCTACATTTGTACTTAACATGATTTTAGGCAACTATGTTAGCATATGTATGAAGTAGCCCTTGCATATTGTGGGATTTTCATGTGAAAGAAGGTGCATGTCCTTATGTACTTCAATTTTTAATGTTATCTACTATGAGTTCTTTCAAGACTAATCTAATTTGTATTTTTCAAGAGTGTATAGTGTTATGAGTGCTTATGATGTATACTTCATGTTTGCCTTTTTTTTTTTTAATTAGGTGTTATCTATGGCTATAAATCAATTCAGGAAGTTGTATGCTATAGAAGGTTTGTTTCAGGTAGATTATTGTGCTCTTTGATCATTATAGGCCATTACACTTTGGCAATCGTAATAGTTTCGTGTGTATTTTACCCATGATTTAGGCATTAGGCTTGAAGAAAATCAAGTTTAGGAATTTGATGTGGAGCACATGACTATAATGGCAATGATCATGATAGAAGGGCTTTGGGGTTGTAGCATTTATGTTAGAGGAACACCCTTAACAAGGGGACTGAATTGTAACAAAAGCAAGAGCTTGTCAATTCGAGTATTTGAGAAGGGAAACTCAGTGAATTTTGTATGGGGCAGAAATTGAAGTACAAGTGGATGAAGAAGTGCAAGCAAAAGCATATGTGCAAGAGGCTGATGAAGATCAGGAGTACCAAGCAACACTTGAAGATTTTGCTCCTAAATATTTTCCCTCTACAAGAACATTCGGGATGGTGCCAAACCGGATCCATATGTTCAAAGAGACCCTAATGATTTTAGAAGGAGAGTATGGGATGTCGTCCTAGTAGGAACTACTTTGTTTGGGCCACCTACACAAAGAAAACTAGTGTTTCATCCACTAGGTCTGTAGAAATAGGAGGAAGAAAATGTCAACTGAAGCATCACCACCTCAAAATCCCAAGGTACGAGCTATCAAATTTTCAAAAGAATAGAAAGAAGATCATGATTGTCATGTGGCTCAGTTTGAAACAAGGTGGACAGTAAGCCGGTTTAACCAACTATATGGAGATCAAGTCAAAGAGCAACAATTTGCAGCCACTCTTCAGGAGAAGGCTATGGATTGGTTTAGCAATTATGGTATGGCTTCTTTCCCTACATATGATGCTTTGAGGACTGCATTTCTATAGTCTTAGGAAAGACAAAATTTGAGACGTTTAAGGAAGATTAGAATATAGATCAAAAAGATATGTTGGTGGAAGATTATGCTCAAAAGTTTAGGAATCATGCTAATAGACCATCTTAGGAATTAAAAATGTATTATTTTATTAAGCACTTCAAGAGTAAGATTTAAGGCCCCATAGCAAGTGTGGAACTTACACCAAATGATCCTTTAAATACTTTGGTCAGAGTTGCTATGAGAGTGGAAAGAAGGATGTCGATCAAAGAACTCTAAAGATAAAGATTCTTCAAACCCAGAGAAAGAGAGTGATAGTGATGAGGATGAGAAGGATTCAAATTTAGAATCAGATGATGATTCTAGTAGTTTAGAGCTAGAAGATAATTGTAAGGAAAAGTATAAGAAGAAAAGGATAACAAAGTTCAAAAAAAGCAAGCAAAAGAAGGACAAGGGTAAGAAGAAGCTTGAGGATAGTAAGCTAGAGAAAAAAATTAAGCGAAAGCTAAAAGAATAGGGTTTATTTGAAACACAAATGAAAAATATTGTGAAACATGTCAAAAGAATAGGCATGAAACTAGTGGGTCTTAAGCTGGTAGGGAGTCAGTTTGGGCCTCTACTTATGTTGGTGAGCCTTATGCAGGGCTGGGTTGTTTCCTAGGTGGCTTTCTTGCTAGGTTGGGTTGTCATTTGGCTCATCGATAGGGCCAATTATTATTGAGTGTCATTTCCTTGGGGGGACCCTCATCTCTTGGTCCTTGCTTTGGCCATAGGATCTAAGGCTATGGGGTTGAGTGTTTATTCTTTTCTATGTTATGTTGATTTATTTTTGCCTCTAAGTTGTGCTTTCACATGTTGTGTTTTCTTAGCATGCTTTGTTCATGGATTTGACGGGCTAGGTCATCCTATCCTGTGGTCACCAATGTGAGAGGTAGATTTAAAGGTGCTTTTTGGTTATTTTGATAATTTTAAGTGGATCTACAAGGTGTTTATAAGTGAAAATGAAGATTGTGAGTCCAAAATGGTCCATGGTGCAAAGCGGTTAAGGCACAAGAGATGGAGCATTTTTAAGTTTGAGACACAACAAAGCGCAAAGTTGAGTCTACAAATAATGGAAAAGCATCCATTGATTCCACATGTTTAGGCAGAATTTGAGGTTGCAAGACCTTAATTTGTGGAGAAATACGGTCTAGACAACCTAAGAGGCCAAATGTCAGTCAAGATTGGAAGGGGTGTGGAGCAATTTTAATGGGACATGGACCAAAGGTTGAAGGGGCACTTAATGTATGCAATTTTTAATCAAGCATTGTGGAGGGAGAAAAGCATGTAAGAAAAGAGGGCGCCATCATTTTGGGCTTCTAATGATCATCTCGCACAAAATCTTCATCATCTCTCACATGTGATGAATGAAATCAAGCCTTACACTATCCTATATGTGCTCATGTGAATTTTGTGGCCTAATTTAAAGAAATGAAAATGTTGATTTTCTAATCTTTCACTCTCTCCTCCCTCAAAACAATCTTTCTCTCTCTTCCCTTTTTCCTCTTGTAATGGCTATTCTTATGAGAGAAAGGGGATGGGTGAAAGAGAGAGAAAGGTGAGAATCGGGTGAAAGAAGTGGTTTGTGGCATGTTCCTGGTCTTTGCGGAGGACTTCTCAAGCATGTCAATAGCTATGGTAAGCATCAGTGGGGCTATGGTAGGCAAGTGGCCTAGATTTTATGGCAATTAAATTCCAATTGAAAAAAAAATGTGTATAAAGGAATGTGTGAAGATAATTATTAGCACTTAACATTGGCCATTCTAAGTCTTTTTTATTTTTTATGAATAAAACGATTGAAATTTAAGAAAAGTAGAAAAAATAGTAAAAAATCAAGAAAAAACACCAATAAATGGAAAAACTCTAATAATAGTCTAGTAAATTTAGAAATACAAAAATATCACACTTTTCTTTTTAGATTTTTGAAAAATCAAGGTTTTTAAGCATGAACATGCATATTGGTAGCAGTGGGTTGGCTCTAGTACCATGCATAGTAATCTAAATGAAATAACATGTTAAATTCTAATGAAGAATGATGAGAATATTATTTTCTTGTTTTCATATCATATCTAGGGCGATTATCTATGAAATATGTACCCTAAAGTAGCACGAGTGAGAAACACATAGTGCTTTTGGGATGTGTACAACATCGATGCAATACATAGTTGAAAGTCATGAAATGGTATAAAGGCTTATTTACTGCATTCATTTATTTTTTTTTCACATTAAAAATACTTGTGCACTCTCATGAATACTATGCGTTGAAGCATTTTTATGCATATACTATTGCATAGCGATTGGTTCCTATGTTGACTGAGTGGGTGAGGAGATCCAAGCCAATTAGTCTCAAGGATTCAAAGGGGTTTCTAGTGAGATGAGTGGAGAATAAGTGTTACATTTGTGCTAAAAGACAAGGACTAGTGGGTCAAATCCCTAAACAGTAAGTCATTCGTATCTAGAGACTGTGGCAATCAACCAAGTACATGCTTTTGTGACATTTGTTTGTTGGTGTACTAGACACCTTCAATTTGGGCACTCCTACTTGGAGTTTGAGGTAGGTAGGTGATTGGAGTAAAACATAGTGCATCAAGGTTTAGAGAGAGAGTTCCTAGTATATTGACAGTCACTCATGGCTATAGGGCCGTGGGGGTTGGTCTTGTGAAGTCCTCAATGAGCTTGAGTGTGCGAGAGCCCCTATCAAGCCTATTTTAGGTCCCAACATAATGTGTAGGGGAATTATATTGAATATCTAAAAGTAGTACTAAGTCATACAACCTTTTGGAGAAGCAAATGGACTACTTTAGAAGCAATGCATGGCATAGACTAGAACACTCAAAAATTCTTGAGGATACCCTAATCAAGTTTGCAAACATCCCTTATTACATTAAATTAAATTGGAGGGAGATGTATGGTATTGACCTTTGTGATGCATTATGGCATGCAATCATGTTTCTTGTATGTAAGATTGAGAAAATCACAAGTTGCATAGAAACTTCAATCTTATCTCACAACACATCATTTCTATCATATCTTCACCAAAACCTAGAGTAATATCATTAGAAAATCAAAAATCACTGCAAAGAACTCAATGTGGCATTGAAAGTATACCTCTATTATATTATTTGTGATCATGCACATATGAGACAACATGACTAAGTTGTCAAAAAGGTTAAGGACACTAGGCTAGCTATCACATTTTTTATATGCCAACAATGTCTCATGTTGGCATTTAATACGTAAATGACATACAATATATTGAAAACGAGTCTCAAAAGAGTCTTTTAACTCTTAGATGTTCAAAAGTGGTGACTTTATCATGATGATGAATAAAATGATTAAAAAGCACTTGGACCAAGTAATATAGTTCTTAAGAATTCACACATCTTCATTTTTCCATATTCCATGAACTCACAATGCGCTAAATTTCTTCTTTTCTTTTACGAATGTTCTTTTATTTATGCCTAAATCTTTTCAATCCTTCTCTCACAACATGCTTACAAATTCGCATTGTACTTTAGAATGTGCTTGGTGGTTAGTTGTGGGCATGATTTATGAGCATATCCCTTCTCATTTATTTTGATTTCATTCAAGTATATCTCTTTTGTGAGTTAGAAAATAGTGCATTCTAACACATATGATAAACTTGTCAAAACATCATAGTTGATAAATACTACTTAGATTTAAAAATTGGATATTGATTTGACTAATATGATAAACAATATGGATTGTGGAATGCCCACATGATGTAACTTGTGAGAAACACTTCCATTTTCTTGAATATTATGAATGATCCACAATCAATTGGTCATAAATGAGGGAAAATCAAAGTATAAAATGTTGGAGAGCTTGCATCTCTTAAGATCTGTCATATTCTAATGCTATCATGGGAAGAGTAAATGCTCATGCATGATCTTGCACACATTGAATAACCTTTTACTAGTTCTCAAGTAAAAGTAAGGTTGTGTCCAAAAAGTTTTAGCCAATTGTAGGCTTTAAATTTTAAGTTTAAATTGAGCTCATGTGTTAGAAGATGCTCTAAACTAGTCTAAAAAAATCCTTAACAATGGTGAACACCACCTCGAAATGGCTCATGCTTTACCAACATGTACAAAACCAACTTTGAATACTTAATCTATTCCCTTTATTTAGCAATTTGAGACTCACACACCAAAATTGTATCTAACACTATGGATTATTAATACTCAAGTAAGCATAATATTACATGCTAAAAGGTTACCTAGATCATATAGCCATTAATCTCTCTCTAGCTCCCCTACTTGTATTACTATTAAGAACTAGATAACGCTCAAATCCACATCCACACTAAGTCATGCCACTATGTATCTAGTTAAAGGACTTTATGCTTGAAAGGATACTCTTAGAAATCCTAACCATCTAGGGAATTCCTCAAGAGCAATATCAATTTAGCATAATTTGATGTAAGAGTGACTATTGTGGCACATTTGATTGTAGAGAGAATAGCAATTATCATTATTTTAGTATAAAAGGCTAATAGCAACAATTTTGGTGGTGATTTGCTAGTTGTGTCAATGCATTACATGATTTAGTTTATGTATTTATTTGTCCTTGATTTCATGTGTTTATGAATGCATATGATCAACAATTCTTAAGATATGGATTTCATATTTGGGATGCTGCTTCAAACTAATGAATACATTCATTATACATCATGATTATTGATGAGATTTTTAGTTGTTAACCAACTCATATTAGTCAACAAACACAAACTTGGCTTTTTTCAAGAATTCCTAATTCATGCCATGTTATTGTATCCATGTTTTTTGAGTGTTGTCGCTTGTACTCTCTTGAAGGAATAAATTAAGCATGCATCACACATGTGGAAGATACATACAAAGTTGTAACAAGAAGTCATAGAGGAGCCCCATAGCCATCCTTGGCACCCAGTTCAATTGTTAACCTTGACATTGTGAGTATTTTGCATGTTAATTTATGTTTTTTCCATGAATAGTATTCTTTGTTTGTGATACTTGCCCACATGCTTTTGTCTTATGTGCTTTATCTTTTATCATCATATTCTTTAGGAAACTATTATGCATTTCATGACCAATTATTGCAACATTGGTATTAGTATTCTTAGATTGACATATGATCCACAATGATAAAGTATTTAGAGATATTATGGGTAAGGTATGTTCTTTAAGCTGTCTTTGGTAAACTTTACAAAAAGAGGAAGAAATAGCCATTAAAATTTTAAGAAATTTTAAGAAATATCCAAAACTTTTGAAGAAAATTTTATGTTGGATCCAAAACTTTTGAAGAAAATATCCAAAACTTTTAAGAAAATTTGCAAGCTTATAAAGAACATATCTCTTGGTGCCATCAAATATTTTATCACATTTATTGATTATTGTTCAAGAAAGCTATGGGTATATTTCGTAAAGGGAAAGAGTGATGTATTTGAGGACTTCAAAACTTTCAAGGCTGCTATTAAAATATAAAAAATCTTGAAAATTAAGTGCTTGAGGTTAGATGGAGGGGGTGAGGACCTCTCTAATGAGTTCAATGACTGATTGGATAAAGAGATAGTTTAGTTGCATCTATATCCCATAGTAAAAGAGGATTATAGAAAGAAAAAATAGGCATATTATAGAAATTGCATAAGAATTGATGGGAAAAAATATTGTGCTAAAATATTTTTGGCATGAAGCTATGATGGTTACAATTGATATCCTCTTGTTAAGCACGCTAGGCTGAGGATCTACCTTTGGAACAATCATGGCCCTTAAAGTGTTAACACCAAAGGGGGTTGTGTATCATAGGGCCAAAAAGATGGTTGCATATGCATGTTTTGGATAGCAAGAGCTTAAGAGAAAAGTGATGGCAATGCTACATGAAAACTTTGTTCTTAGGGTAAAATGTTAAAGATGTAACTACTCTTAGGAAAGTCACCTTCAAATGTGAACATTAGATCAATAGCTTCCCATGCATGATCTTTGCATACCTAAATAGTATTGCTTCTAATGTAAAAACCATATTCTACAGAGTCTAATTCTTTAGCATGTGAAACTTCTCTTTTCTAAGGCCAAACAAATCTTGAGGATGAAATTTATTCATTAACATGGAGGGGGTAGGTTATGCTATGAATGTTTTGAACATGGAGGGGGTAGATGATGCTATAAAATGTTTTGAACTAGTACAAACAACTCCTAATATAGATCAGTATTATTCCCAAATTCTTCATCTTTTACTAGACTATACAAGAATAACTTTGAACTCTTAATCATTTATCTATTAAAGACTAGTTGCAAATCCTAATTCAAATCTTCTTGAGCTTGGTGCTTGCTATTAAATGTAGGCTTTTATAGTCAGTGATTTTACTATATGAATTCTAGTAAATAGAGATATATAATTGTATACAACGGTTGATGGACCAAGGCCTCAAAACTCAAAATATTTATCCATTGCTAGCAAGCCTTTTACAAGCTATTTTAAAGACATGTCCATTCTTTTTCAAAACCCTAAAAATAGCCAAATACTCTTTCATAATAACATGGTATACATCCTCAACAAGTACTTTGTTCTCTTTGTTCATCAACACCCTATTTTGATTGTTGTACCACTAGTTGGTTCTCTTTGTCTTCCCTAGGTTGTGTTGTGGTTCTCTCCTTTCCCTATAAAAGGATTAGTAAATGGGGCTATTAAAAAGGATAGCCATCCTACTAATACTCTAGGAATATATATAGAGAAGTAAGGATAGAGAGAGATAGAGAGAAAGGTGGAGATGGGGGGAGAGAGAGAGAGAGAGAAGGATGAAAATAGACAAGAGGGGAGAGAGGTGAAGCACCCAAGAGCATGTATACACAAAAGTAATGGAGACTTGAGAACACAGAGCGATAGGGCTGAAATATTATTCCTTCTTCTTTCACACAAAAGAACTAAGTCAGCAACATGGTAAAATACTAATATGAAAGTACACATATGTACACATAGTCACTAAGTTTGAACCCACTAAGAAAGGAAAAGGTGGGACAACGAGTGTGCCATAACCAAGGATGGACGACGTAGATGTAGTCTAGCTGTAGAATCACTCATGTATCCTCATGTTGGTTACCTAACATACCATTGAATAATATTATGCCACAGCACCAAAGCACATAGTAGATGCCAACCCATGTAGATCTTGACATATCCATAGAGAAGAGATAGAGGGAGAAGAAGATAGTGAGAGAGAAGAGATAGAGACAGAGACAGGGGGAGAGAGAGAGAGAGAGAAGGAGAGGAAGAGAGATAAAGATAGAGGGAGATATAAGAAAAAATGTAAAAATCCAAAGAGAGATATCTTGTGCCATCTAAAGGATCAAGTGCAAGGGCCAAGGCAAGGATGGGACAACAACCAAGAAGAGTGCTTCTGGAGCAAGATATATGGTTGCAACCACAACAAGCATACCATCTACCTCGCAAACCTATCAGGTTTCCTTAAGCCTATGTATTTATAGGTTCCTTAATAAGTTATTCTATGAAGGTTGTGAAATAAGTTCGGTTTATTCAAAATCCTAGAGTGCTAAAATTATATGCAAAAAGGCTCCATTATAAAGGGATATCCTTGCAATCATAAATTTCCAAAGTGCTCCATGTAAAAGTACTTGCTAATAGGAAATCAAAACTATCCTGAAGATACACAAAGTAGAGAATGGAAACCTTGCAAGACCATGGGTTTCTTATATAGGTTAACTTGCCCAAAAAACAAGTTGATGTTTGATAACCACAACTTGTACATGTGCCCTCAAAGGCAAGACCAAATTAAAAGTTTTAAGTTTTGAGTCACATGAGATTATGTAACTCTTGAAAAGAGAGATATGATGTGGAATATCTCTTGAAGAAGCAAGATCAGATTTCTTGGCAAGGGTTAGAAAATTGTGCTCTATATTGTTGCTGGAAATCCATACAATGAACTAGAAATAAAAAACTTAAACTCTAGAGTCATTAAAATTAATATAATCAATAACACAATTTTCTTGAATAGCACATTTTTCTTGAATAACATTGTTTACTTGATGAAGAACTTTATGTGATTACACTCTAAGGAAGGATAAGTTGTGGATTGTATCTTCTTGTGAAGTATTCAAGGACATTTTTCGGCTTATTGAATTGGTCTTTTTGCAATAAAGCTTATTGTTTTCGGAAAGAGGTGGTCTTCCTAATCAAGATAAGTTGATTGATTCATCTGAAATATTCAAAGTGATTGTTTGGATTGATATTATGGGTGCTAATTGCTTGGTTATGTAGTTGTACAAAAGTTCTTGTTCCTCATGGGCATATTTTTGGTTACACATTAAACCTCCCCCAAGGTTATTGGCAAGAGCCCTTCACCAAGGGACTGGTTTGACTGTGGTGGAAGCTAAGAACTATGAGAGGTCTCTCCACAGGGAGGATATTGGGCTAGGAGGCCCAAGTTGCTAGGAAGGCTCTAGCCATAAATCCCTTGGGTCTGTTGAGGACTCACCTAGCCCCTACTTCCTAGAAGGCCCTGATGCTAGATAAGGTCAGATTGGTGGATCATATTCCATGATATTTGGACACAAGCCCTAGATTCAAGGGATAGGTATTTTAGATATTATCCAAAAAAAAAATTGGAGATTTCTAGAACTGGATGTCATTTAAAAGAAAAGACAAGTGATATTTTAGTTAGTTTTGGAGATTTTATAAAAAGAAAAAAATAAAGAGAGGATTTGTGAAATCACGTGCATCACAATCATAGTCTATAGTCTACAGGCAGTAGATAGCACTTCGAACAGAGAAAAGAAGAAGGAGTGAACTAAGAGCTTTCTAAGCAACTATCTTGGGGTTTTACCCCCTTTTCAGAGCCAATGGAACCATCAGATTTATGATCTGAGCATCAGATCACTTATCTTTCCAAGATCCCCCTCCACAAAGAGCTCCACTTCTCAGCCACAAGCCCTCTTCTCTAATTCACTATAAATATGAGGCGTGGGGAGGCACAAGAAAGCATAAGGAGACCCCAAGAGGCTGCGCTCCACTACCATTTTGATGGTACATTGATAAGGTGTTTTAGGTGGCCTTGATCTATCAAGATTTGGGTCACAAGCATTGTGATCATCCGTAAGGGGTGCGCCAAGTTGTGGGGTATGGGTAGTACCATGGTCAAACATGTCTCTTCGGAGCAAAAAGTTGTTATCACACAAGTGTCTGCAAATTGGAGATGGATACATTTGCCAACATAGTTGACATTACAGTTGGTGATATACTTTAATGTTCAACCTAGGAGGATTTTGGTGTCAATGCCCTCAATGTTCAGGAAAATGTAGAAGAGGAGAGGAATGCTTTCATTCTTAATAATGACCATCAATTTGCATTTGCCTAGTAAGGAATATGGGCATCCCCCAGATGGGTACGACTTTGCATGTGTTGGCTACAATTGTGATTGCCCCTAGGTTTCTCTAGTAGTAATAAGGAAGATTATTGTGATTAGAGCCCTCATCTATCAGTATATCAGTCGTAAGGATTCTAGCTAAGGTGACACAAAGGTATATATTAGGGATAATGGGTTCATCATCCATTTTGAGACTACTAATGGTAATTGTGCTAACATGGATGGTAGTGAGGGAAGGCCTAGAAAGTAGTAAGGAAGGATAGCAAGGCACCATCTATATTCCCCATGGGTGGTTCATGCAAGGGATACCCACGTTGATAGTATTTCTTAATCCTTTAGATGCATAGATCCAAAGAGTAGTCATGAGCTTATAATCCCAATCTGAGCGTGATACTAAGATGTTTTTTGTCAAGACATTAACAGTAACTTTTTTGGTAGCCTTTGCCTAGTCATTTGCCTCAAGTTAAGGCTTGGACTTTCTGTGGATGACCAAGAACGTAGATAGAACATGTTGAATCACTTCGTCAATGAAGTGGGTCCTTGATCACTCGATGATCTTGATGGGGCACCCAAAGCATGAAATGACTTGCTCCCAAAGAAATCAAGTAGTGGTTCTTGTATCATTTTTTTGAAAGTGGCCCTAACCTCCACCCATTTAGTCATGTAGTACATGGCCACTACAAATATTGAGCAACTAGACTGATAGGTTCCATGAAGTACATACCCCACTTCTCAAAGTTCTAGTTTATCCTTTTTGATAGGCAACTTTGTCTATTGGTACTCATCACAATGCTGCATCTTTAAATAGTGTGGGCCACTATAACTATAATTTAAACACTTTTCTGGCTATCGTGGTTGTATCGAAGTGTCCTCTAGAAATTCCACCATGTGCCTCTTATAGCACAACCTCCATCTCATACTCACATATGCATCTTCTAAGAATACCATCCAACCCTAGGTGATACAATTGACCAACAAACAATTTGGTATGATTGGGTTTTATTTAAGAGACACATGAGTCATGCTATCTCAATTGATTGTTCTAGTAGACCTTTCTCAAGGACATGGACTATGTCATTTGCCCATTGAGATATCAAGTCAGCCTTGAAGAGCTGAGCTTCCTTATGAATGTGAAACATCTAAGAGTTTATCATCAACTCCTATGGACTTTTCACTAGTAGTCACTTGTGACAAGTGACCTACAATGAAATGTTGTTTTTCCTTATATACAATAAAAAAATTGAATTCCAATAATAAGAAAAATCAATGAGCAATGCAATTAGTAGCATGGGGCTTGTTTCATAAGTTAAAGTAATGCTTTTGATGGTCCACAAAGAAAGTGAAAGGTGTAGCAAGAAGATAATGATGAAATTTCTTTGCAGCATAACCTTTTAGTTTCGTGGTTGAATAATTCATTTCAATCTCAATGATTTGCTAACTAGCAAAACTCACTGAAAAGTCTATGTTATGTTCACCGAGGTGGCACAATATAGCTCCATGCAATTTTGGAAGCATACATGTGTATGCAGAATGTATTTGCCCAGTTAGAGGCTCTTAGAATGGATGTAGTCATTAGAGCCTTTTGTAATTCTTCATAGGAGGCTTTTGGCATTCCTCAATCCATGCCCAAGTAACTAGTAGCTTAGCTTATAAAGTGATCGAGCAATTGTTGCATAATTAAGCACAAGTGGCAGTAATATCCAGTATAGCCAAGAAAACATTGTATACCCTTCAAATTGGTGGGTGGAGAGAGATTCATAATAACATTGATCTTAGTTGTGCTTGTGGCAATGCCATTTTTGGATACAACATGACCCAAGATGATGCCATTTTTTACACAAAATTGGCATTTTAGAGGATTCTGGGACAATGATACTATTGATATCTCTCAAATATAAGTTGGTCTCTCAAGGTGCTCCTCCTAACTAGAATGGATGCATAGGTCATCTATAAACATCTCAAGCCACTTCTTAAGCATATCCTTAAACACATTTTATATGAGCCTTTGGAAAGTTGTTGTTGCATTATTTAGCCCAAATGGCATGACAATGTATACAAAGACTCCCCACTCAGTGGCAAAGGTAGTTTTTGGTATGTTGGCTGGCAAACTTGTACATGATTATATTATGAAAATCCATATAAGAAGCTATAAGCTGTATGGGATGATTGTGCCACATGGTAAGAGTGTGAGAACCTCAATCATTGCACTATCCTTTGTTACTCGCTTTGATGATAATCTCTCACCTTGTCTTCTCAACACTTACCTCTAACCAACCATGCATCCTTCTCTCTAATCCTAAAGAGCAAAAATAAGACACTAGCTTCAAGATGAAGTGAACTTACCAACTTACCTTTGCACATTGTAGTCCAATGGCTTGAAGGCTCAAAGATCATTCCATAATCCAACATCATCGCTTCTTCTTATCCACCACAAAGTATACCAATGTTGAGAAAAGAAGAAGCGGAAGAACATAGAAAAGAGCTTCTTCACATCTAGTCCTTCACTCTCTTGCAATCTCACACAAAACTTCAAACTCTGACCTCTTATCAAGAATGTGAAGAAGAAGAACAAGAAAAGCACGAAGAAGCCATAGAGCTTCTCTATCCCAAGTCCTTCTTGCAAAACACACACACACACACACACACTCTCTCTCTCTCTCTCTCTCTCTCTCTCTCTCTCTCTCAAAACAATGGAAGATGATAGAGTAGATGAAGTGAATTGTCAATAGTTTCATTGATAGAGCCTTTACAACATGGTTGCATCAAATGGATGATTACAATTGAGATCTCCCTTTCTTATATAGACAAAAATTAGATTTAGGGCTAGGGTTAAGCCCCCTTAGTGAATTAGGGTTTGTGTCCCTTTTTCATTTTAGGAATTTCACAACTTTGAATTGGATTTGTACCCTCTTTTGGGTATCCTATCTACTTTGTGGGCTCAAATATTTTCATGAACACAACCCCACAATAATTGCAGGTGCACCAAATATAACTACAGGTGCTAATAATACAATATGTACATGTGTGAGTCCAAATCTCAAAAAATAATACAACCACAATGATGATTTGTCCATGAAGCAATACGAGTGTCAAAAATAATATAGTTAAGATCCAAAACTAATAATTAACCAAAAATAATTTTGGCACTTTGATTCTTGACTTTGCTTTGAACTTTTTTGAATTTGTCTTGGACGTTTGCCTTTCACACTTCGTTTGTATACTTGAGACTTTTACCTATCACATTTCATGTTAGTAAAGAGTGTTGACAATTGAGTGTAAGAGGTCAAAGCCCATTGTGGTAACAATTATTGAATTTAGGGCTATAGAAAGACACACACATAGCTTAAAGAAGAAGCTTGAAAAAGCACAATGCAAAGTGTATTGAGAGCTATCAATATAGAAGATTTACAAGACTAAGGATGCCCTAGAATGAATAGCCATATACACAAGGCATGGGGAAAATAACCTTCTAGTGAGAGAAAAATAATAATATGATGAAGTCCCCAATGTTTGTATCTTTTTCTCAAAAAAAAAAATCCAACACTACTAAATGGTACTTTTTTCTTCTTGTTCTTTAACTTTCGATAGCCTTATATCACTTACCACCTCTTAGGGTTTGTTTTCATCAGCTCTCTATAGTTTTCTACCTTTCATGGTTAACATCATGTTTCTCATTGATGGTTCAAATGGCTTGCTTTTCCCCTATAGCCTTGTACACATATAGCAAATGTTGCCACATCACGTAAGCTAAGGGAAACTACAGGTGTGTATGTATATGTTCATTGCATGTTGGTAGTTAATCACACAACTTTCTTAACATTGTGCTTTTTTTAATATGTTAATGCTTATGAAACCACTAAACTTTCTAATTCATCACTATAATACATTAACATACTTATTTTTAAACATATCATTTCCATGTGTAAACACAATCACGAAGTTTTATGTGCTTTTTTAGTTTTCATACTTTAAGTGGACTTTTCTAAGAAAGAGCTAAGATGGATTGCATCTATTTTTTCCTTTAGGCACATAAATGCTAAACTTAAGGTAAGTAATCGGGAACAAGAGAGAGAGAGAGAGAGAGAGAGAGAGAGAGAGAGAGAGAGAGAGAGAGAGAGAAACTCTGTGTGTGTGTGTGTGTGTGTGTGTGTGTGTGTGTGTGTGTGTGTGTGTGTGTGTGTGTGTGTGTGTGTGTGTGTGTGTGTGTGTGTGTGTGTGTGTGTGTGTGTGTGTGTGTGTGTGTGTGTGTGTGTGTGTGTGTGTGTGTGTGTGTGTGTGTGTGTGAATGATTTTTTCTAAATATTAACCACACATTGCACCTACATAAAGAGGGGTGATAATCTAGAGAGTTGAGGAGATTAGAACTACATATTGATCGAGGATGCAAGGATACTAGACATAGAGACTACACTAAAGAGAGGTGATGGCTTTACCTCTAGCTCATGGTTTCATTTCTCACCTCCATCTCCACTTTACCTTCTTGTCTGCCATAGCCAGATTGGACTAGCAGCACTTGGAGCTTTCATAACTCTCTCTACAGGCCATATCTCAACTCAATTTCTTTTGAATAGTTGCTGTATAGTCCAATCACTTCAAGCCATCACAAAAATTGAGTCGATTAATGCATGAAGTAGCGAGCATTGCGTGATTTTCTTGTCACTGTAATTCTATGCCTAATTCCAGTCGTACAACTCATTGTCCTTCTGTGGGTTGCCATTGCTCCTATGAGTAGAGGGCATTTGAAGCTTGGCTAATAAACTCCTTGCATATCAAATATCTTGACACATTATTGTGTCTATGAGTTGCTACAAGAAAATAACCAAATCTGCAGAAAACCCTAAACAGAGACTCCATAGCCAAGTACTCTTCAAGCTCTATTCCACTTCATTTTCTCACTAGTTCCAGCACACTGAAGGTTCTATCACTCAAATTCGAAGTTTCCATCAAGTCAAACCTTACGAAGAAGATTTGGAGCAACCCACCTTAATTCAAGCAATCCACCTAAAGATCAAGAAGACCACTTGTTATCAGGCAACATCAAGCCTGAAATCAAGCTAGTATCTTTTGATACTATTTTGCTTGTGTCTCTTGAAACATTGAAGTATAAATCTTTTTGCTGGACATTCTTAATTATTTGAAGCTAACTTCCATCATGGGGATGGCCAAAATCAAGTCTTTTACGAAGATTCTTGTTATGAATAGTGATACAATTCTCATTGCCAAATTGTGTTACATAGAAAATGCCTTTATTCTACCTACAGTAGGAAGAAATGTAGCTGCCCATGCACTTCTTCGCCTTCTTGCCGCTTTCTTCTCCACTTGTCACCATCAAGTTGACTCAACTAGTGCCCATGTATGATTTCTTCACTATTGTAAATCCTCACCACCCACATCTCCTTGCTATACTCTACAAACTCAATCGAGCATTGCTGCATTGCTCTCTTTACCAACTCCCAACTAGGCATTCCACCATTACATCAGCCCTCCTCCACGAGCTTTTCTCCACCACCGACCTCCTTGCTACTGCAATCTCAATGTTGATACTTATTCCCAAGCTCAAAACATCAAGCCCCAACCTTTAAAACAACCATACAAATTAAATTCTAAATCTTGATTTATTATTTTCGAGCGTCTGGTAGGAGAACTAGATAAGATAGATCTAGGACATGTGGAGGATACTTCACTAAGAGAATCTACCATATCCACACCTTTATTGTATATATATGTGTACTCTTAACTATTGCAATGTAAGAGTGTAAGCAAGTGACCTAGATAAGATAGATCTAGGACATGTGGAGGATACTTCACTAAGAGAATCTACCATATCCACACCTTTATTGTATATATATGTGTACTCTTAACTATTGCAATGTAAGAGTGTAAGCAAGTGAGCATTACAAGTGTGTGGTTCATTCTCCATCTCATTGTCTCATTGACTCTTTCTCTTTCTCATGGTATCAGAGCACACCAAGCTCCTGAGGGCCTAGGTTATTAGCTTTCGCTTTTGTCTACTCAATTAATCCTTAGATTTATTTCTTGCATGCAATCAAAATTAATTGCTTTGTATATAGATCATTAGGATTTGAATCCATGTCGAGGTAAACTAACCTTGTCCACATGCATCTTGTCTTCATTATCTTGAACTCATTTTATCTTGTCCACCTACTTCTTATTTATTCTTATCATCTTCATCTACTCTTATCTTCTTTACTATTACCTCTCCTTAAGGGGGAGAGAGATATAAATGTCCTCTTTATTATTATTTTTATCCTTATCTCATATTATCTCCTCTCTCCATCTACCTACCCCTTTGGTCTTTTGCCATATTAAGGTCTAAACCCCTTCTCTCACAAACTCATTTATAGCCCATCCATCCATTACCCAAAACCACACACAATCCATTTAATTCTCACCCAACCTTATCCTCAAAGAATCTTTTTCCTAGCCACATATATTTTCTATCCTTTCTTAAAGCAATCTCACTCTCTTTGCCTTGAGACATTGAGCTATCCATGCCACATATACTTCACTTATTTCTAATCTAGCTCAAGCCTTTACATTACCTCCCATTTTTCTTCACTTTTATTGATCCTTATCCACAAACCTTATCTCTAATTTTATTGCTTCAAATAGTTTCCTAGCTCCTTGCCCTTGCCACATGTTTACTCTCACCACTTTTGTTAAACTCTAAATGTTCTCCCTTATCTAAATTCTTTGTCACAAGAAATTTCTATCACATCATGCAACACATGTGTTCCATCCTTGTATCTCGCTAAGTCCACTATTCACTCTCTCCTGTCCAACTAATGGGCTACATAGAAAATTCCCTGATGGACAAGCCCAATTCTCTACTAGATGAAGGCCCCTCATGCCCACATCACTCTTCTATTTTGTACTCTCATTCTTTCAACTCATCCATCCAAGCATGTTCCATCTCTCTGAGTCACTCTCAATATTATTATGTTTGTCACCCTTACCAGTCTCTCCTCTTGCCTCCTAAAGTAGAGGACTCTATCTCAACTGGAACAAAAATTGGAGGGAACGCCCTTCATACCCTACATCTCAAGGTCCAAGAAGGCATTGTCCATGGCCCCTTTATTGAATTGTGTTCTTCAAGACTTTTGGATGGTACTTTAGTGGCTAGAAGATGGCAGAACCTTGTCACTCTCTCAAATGACAACATGTATACTCCTATCATTCCTTATCAACTCTTACTAGATATTTCTACCAACCTTCAAGATCGCTCCCTCATTAGGTACATTGCTTCCACTTCTCTTATATCTCTGCGTTCTATCCTATTTTTTTATATTTGACACTCAACATCTCATCTTTATCTAAACTCTATCTCAATCTCAATATCACATATTGGTCCTTACCTTCCACTCTCTCTAGGTGCTCGATATCCTCATATTCTTATGGTCACACACACACTCCACTTCAACAATGTGTCACTATCTCTTGAACAAATGCGAGTGCACACACTCTTGGCTTTCTCCTACACATTCAGAAAGATTAGTGTATATCTTTTACAACAATGAGGATAGTATCTCATGCTATAATCATCATTGTAATCTTACTTCTCTTGTACCTAAGATGGTTGGCAGAAAGTTTTTGCACTGCAAAAGAAAATCCTATTTTCTTTTGAGAAGGGAGGAAGAATGTTAGAAGATATTGCTAACCTTTTTTAGAAAGCGGGAATGCTAGAGTGTTAGAATGTACTCATATGAACATGCACCTAGAGAATATCTAGCAAGACAATATCTAGATATTTAGGAGAACCAGATAAGATGGATCTAGAACATGTGGAGGATACTTCACTAAGACGACCTCCCATATCCACACCTTTATTGTATATATATGTGTGTACTATTAACTATTGCAATGTAAGAGTGTAAGCAAGTGAGCATTACAAGTATGTGGTTCATTCTCCATCTCATTGTCTCATTGTCACTCTCTCTTTCTCCCACCATCACTTTCACTACATATACATACACTATCTCATCAAGAATGTATGACCCATTATACCCACCAGTAGTGAGTTGATGGAGTTATACAAGAAGGCACTACATGGTGGTATCATTGTATCCTACATTCACACCCAAGGGGTGTACCTTATAGAACATGTAAGATACCATGTGAGTTCAAAAGAAAGGGTATCTTACTTAGTAAAATTTATAGGAGTATATTTACAAAAGGGTCTTTTTATTAGAATTTGAAAATCTGTAAGTTTAGTAAAGTAAAAGGGGTCATTTTATTGCCTTATAGCATGTAATGAAGGGGTATTTTGTAATACCATTTGAACACACATTATATAGATGATTTCTTGTGGGTACACACCCCGAGCACTCACATAGCATCGTATCATTCAATCACATAGCTAGTCACATATAGTCCTTATTCACCCCACCCCCTTTTCGTATCCTTGTATGGACATTGTTTTGTACATCACTTTACACCTTGCTTTACACTTTACACCACATATTTCCAATTAAAACTTGGCATATCATACCATGATATCCAATGACTATTACCATTGTACATAGTTGTGTCTCATAGTCCATTTTCAAGCTCAACGAAGCTCTCTCTCTCTCTCTCTCTCTCTCTCTCTCTCTCTCTCTCTCTCTCTCTCTCTCTCTCTCTCTCTCTCTCTCTCTCTCTCTCTCTCTCTCTCTCTCTCTCTCTCTTGTGTGTGTATGCATGTGTGTTCTTGGAGGAGATGGAGAGTATTCATAAACCTTGCCTAGAGGAGGTGGAGAGTGAGGAGTGCACACATGCAAATATGAGGCCTATTGTACAATCCAAAGAATATATCCCACACTACTTTGAGGGGATGCCTCCCTTATACTAGTCATGGAGCCCCCAAATCAATGATGGGCCAATGCCTACTTCAAATCTAAAGACTCCATGTAGTATTACTCTAGCTAAGAATTATACAAATGAGGTGTGCATATAATCATATATGAATGATTTTTTCCAAATATAGACCACACACGCTAGCCCTACATAGAGAGGGTGATAGTATAGAGAGTTGAGGAGATCAGAGCTACATATTGAGCAAGGGTATAGGGATACTAGACATAGAGACTACACTAAAGAGAGGTGTTGGAGATCCATTGATGACATAACTAGCACCTAATATAGCTGGGACTAATCTAGATGCTATGCAAACAATATCTCATCAAGGATGTATGACATATTATACCCATCTGTAGTGACTTAATGTAAAGAGACGTCTTTTTAGATAGTTTTGGTTTTGAATGTGTCTCTATTTATATATCAATAAATGCAAATGACAATGCATAAAATTGTGTCAAATAAGGTATAGCAAGAAGAACAAAGTGTGTCACAAATTTTGTAGGTGAAGTGCCTCACTTAGCTTATTAGGTGGGATGCATCAAATGAAGCAAGGTGTAATATGTAGCACTCTATCAAAGGTTGTTGGGAGTGAATTTGATAGTTTGCTACTCAATGCTTCAGAACAACTTTGCTTCACTTTATAAATGAGATATTGTGCTTGAAGTGAGAAAGCCAATATATAGCAATAACAAAGTTGCTATACAAGGCATAGTGTTCCACAAAGCTACCATCAATGGTGTCTTCATACAAGGAAATAACTCATGTATGTGGTTGAGACAATGACCTTACAAATGCATAACATCTAGGATGATGAGTATAAAATAAGATCTAGACTAGTTTATGCCACAAACATAGCTGCATTGGATCCCATGCTAAGAGGAATGCATTTTGGCTTACCTTCTCTCCCTCAATGTTCCTTGCAATGAATTTTCTGAAAGCTAAAAAATAGGAAAATAAGCCCTTTATCATGTACATGCATGTCTGCATGCCCACACATGTGTGCATGTCTAAATGCTCCTATTAGAGAGGTGATCTTGAATCATGGATAGCAGAAATCTAGGTTGAACGTCCTACTTTGCACACATATTTGGTAGACTTGATAATAGTACTTTCAAAAAGCACACCACACAAAATGGCCTCCAAATTTTGGTTTAACACTTGCATTTGTTAAATCAAGTGATGTAGTCTCAAGAGTCATCCTTAAACCCATGAAGTGGGACTTCACCATGAGGAAGCAACAGAAGGAATATTGGATATCTCAATTAGTAGTTCGTGGGGCATAGCAATAGTGATATCTAGTTTGTTAAGTTCACAAGCAAAATGGTCATTCCTTTGGAGTTGGATGGTGAAAATACAAATGAGAGTCCATATGAGATTTGAGCACTCATGTTTTATGAGACACATTGATATGCATCTCATTGTGATGGGAGCTCCATCTGTGTGCATGTGTGCATGCACATGTGCACATTAGTAGGGTTTGCATGATGTCCACTTCAAGATTTCCTTTTTTTCTTCATTTTGACTTTTTGCAAGGGGGTCCTTAGTAATCTCTCTTAAAGAGCACGTGTGTGAGTGCATGTGCATGTGTGTGTGCGTGCATTGGGTGTGTGTGTGCATGTGCGTGTGTGTGTGCGTGTGCGTGTGCGTGTGCGTGTGCGTGTGCATGCGTGTGCGTGCGCGTGCGTGCGTGCGTGCGTGCGTGTGTGTGTGTGTGTGAAGCACTCATTTTTTATGAGATACATTGATATGCATCTAATTTTGATGGGAGCTCCATATGTATGCACATGTTCATGTGCATGTGTACATGAGTAGGCTTTGCATGATATCCACTTTAGGGTTTCCTTTTTTTTCTTCATTTTGACTTTTTGCAAGGGGATCCTTACTAATCTCTCTTAAAGAGCACATGTGTCTATGTGTGTGATGCATTGATAGAAAGCTAAATGTACCATATCGGTATTGTTAGATACCAACCATAGAGACATTTGTATATAAAAAGGTATGTGAGATTGTTGGTGATGCATTCCTCAACATAACATTTTTGTATACACATGCACATCATGACAATGAAGCAACGCATTCAAGTGAACAATCAACTTTGGCATTATTAATGTCACAACTTAGCCAAAGCCATGCTTAACTCTTGTAATTATTATACATATGATTAATATAGGATTTTATTATTAAATATAACATGTGGAGAAAAATATGATCCATAACAACATTACATAATTATTTGTGGAACCTAGCCTTGGCAAGGGGTTACTAAAGTGAAATGACACATGGAAGAAATGTGCAGGTGCTTGGTGCACTTGCAAAGGCATAGAAGTGAAGACACAGTTTGGCAAACATGGCAACTTCAACTAACTTGCAATAAATCATTTCCAATGAAGTAAGAAATCACCTATTTCCTTTTATGTAATTTTACTTTAGATGCAAATAGGTCTATGACTTAGACTTTGTAAAGTAATTTGCCCCCATACCATTGAGGAGTAGTAACCTACCTTAGGCCTTGGCGGGGGGAGGAGAGAGAGAAAGTGCATGTGTGTGTGTGTGTGTGTGTGTGTGCGCGCGTGCGCGCGCAAGCACGTGCTTGTCCAGATGCATTGTGCATATGCCTAAATATTCATATGTACAACCTACACCTACACTAAACATAAATACAAGCACATTGTGCATGCATGCATGTGTGCGTGCATGTGTGCATGTGTGTATGCATGTGTGTGTGTGTGTGTGTGTGTGTGTGTGTGTGTGTGTGTGTGTGTGTGTGTGTGTGTGTGTGTGTGTGTGTGTGTGTGTGTGTGTGTGTGTGTGTGTGTGTGTGTGTGTGTGTGTGTGTGTGTGTGTGTGTGTGTGTGTGTGTGTGTGACCTCCAAATGTTGTTTTGTTAAATTGAGTAATATGGTAAAGTGTCCTTGTAAGAACCATGTGAGTGGGACATAACAATGAGGAAGCAACATTGTGGTAGTTTATATATCAGTTAGTTAAGTTTGCAAGCAAATGAGCCAAACATGGATCTACACTTTAGGATTTGATGCATGTTGGGCGATGAAAATACAATGGCAAGTACTATGGAGTTGAGCACTCATGTTTTATGAGGCACACTAACATTCATCCAATGTTGAGCTAAAGGGGATGGAAAAGGAAACACTATAGAAAAGGTTTGTGTAAGCATTTGAAAAAGTCTAGAGAAGATACACAAAGTCACTCACTCACTCACGTGTGTGTGTGTGTGTGTGTGTGTGTGTGTGTGTGTGTGTGTGTGTGTGTGTGTGTGTGTGTGTGTGTGTGTGTGTGCGTGCGCGCGCGCGCGCGCACTTCTTCTTCTTTTTTTATTTTCTACAAGTGGGCTCTTTGCTATATCTCAAATAGGACATGCTTGAGAGAGAGAGAGAGAGAGAGAGAGAGAGAGAGAGAGAGAGAGAGAGAGAGAGAGAGAGAGAGAGAGAGAGAGAGAGAGAGAGAGAGAGAGAGAGAGAGAGAGAGAGAGAGAGAGAGAGAGAGAGAGAGAGAGATGTGCATGTGAATTGTTTGCTAGATTGATGGGAGTATAGAAGTTTGACATTATTACTATTCACTACTATGTATACAAGGTCATCTAATGTACAAGTCATGGGACCTTTTGGCATATGTAGCTCCTTTTGTCAATAGTTTGTTGGTTATGCATATCATTAATAGTTTGGTATGCACATGCATGCATGCAAACATGTATGCATCAAGAAACACATGCTTATTCACTTAGGAAAAGTCAAATTTAGCATTATTGATGTCACAACTTAGTTAGAGTCTAGACTACACTGTATACATGAACAAGAATAGAATTAATATGTAATCTTTATATAATTATCATAGGTGCCATACATCAAAAAACGTATTTATGGAGTTGTGGATCAAAACATTTGTAAGGTCTGTTTTGCAAGTGATGTGAAACTATAGGGTGGTTATGAATCACTGTGATGATTGCTCACATACCGAGCAAGCCGCATAATGGTCTAATGAACCTACACACATGGTTGTACGAAGATACATTTTTTGCGTACTATATGCAAATTTATGTGCAATAACCATTTTTTCACATGCACATGCATACATTGAGGTGAACAAGATCCTAGATATGAGTTTGCACTTGCATTCATAAGCATTCACATGATTATACAATTGTACAAGTTTTTGGGTTATTAAAATTTAGATTGATGAACATATGCATATACATAGATCTTTCCACATAAGAGGCTTGGCTTTTCTACTCTCATCAAGAAAAGATTAAGTCTTTATAAACTTGTGAGAGGAAGGCAACCAACCTATATCTCTACATGTATGGTGTATGAAGGGAGACTAAGTGGAAAGATAAAATGCATGTAAGCTAGAGAGGGATAGATGTTAGAAACAAAATTTATGACACACACTTGCACTCACAAACACATACATATAGACACACATAAACATATACATACATACAAGCATACATATGTACACACACACACACACACACACACACACACACACGTGCATGCATGTATGTATATTGCATCTTGTTTACATAACAAGGGAACTAATAACAATTGATACAAAGAATGTATCCATAACTAATGAATCCATACAAAAGTAATTTGAGGGAGAAGCAAGGGTCAAGCCTGATATTTACAAGTTGAATATGACATCAATTAGTAAGAACTAAATATGTATACATGTTGCATCTTCTTTACATAACAAGGGCACTAAAAACAACTGATATAAAGGATGTATACATAGCTAATGGATCCAAACAAAATTAATTTGAGGGAGAAGCAAGGGTCAATATTCACAAGTCGAATAGGACATAAATTAGGCAAAGTAAATAATATCACATTCTAGGTGTCAAAATGATCTAACTTTATAACCTAACCAGGTTGTTATCCTAGCACACTAACCCTAGCAATATTACCTTACACAACTCCATGGCTTTGTCCCAATCCTTGATGAAGTATGAGAGAACTAGTTCAATGTTTCACTCAAGTACAAAAGCTTAGCCAAAACATGTGTGTATGGGTTGACCGTGGTCCATTGACTATGGTCCATGTAAACATGACATGTTAGGGGTTCGTATTACAAAGTGGAGATGGTATATGTTCAATCATACTTCTTATCAAAGGTGTTTACACAAATTATTGGCTAATAGGAATAAATGCAACATCTATGCATATTCTATTGCCACATGATTAGGGCTATTTAGGTTATCTAAGAAGGCACATCTTACTAAGGTGGCTTTGGTTAAAGAAGGAGGGAGGTGAGTGTGGTTCATTCATGAGTAGATAAGAGTGGAGTATTAATGAGTATGTTAGGAGTGGCCTTGAAGGCATCCTAAAATAATTGTGGTTGTATGAAGGCTAATGGTTATAATTTGGTTAAGTGTATGTGTGAATGCTAATGGTTATACTTGATTAAGAGGTATAGTTTCTTGATACATGATTAGTAACATAAAAAATGCCTCCAAATTTGTGATACAAATAGGTGGATGGCCCAATATGACTTGATAGAAAGAGGGTCGCAATGTGGAAAGGGTCTAACATGTTGGAGGCCCATCAAGTTACAGTATAGATACGTTTAAATAAATAAAAAGACCAAGAGATAAGGCTATCATGTATAGGTTGGTGGAAGGAGAATGATAGACATTCATTAACTAGTGGAAAGTGTGATCAAAATTTCTAAAAAAGGAATGATAACTATGTAAGACACTGCATAACAAGTAGCAACTAAGGTGTAGAAACACCTAAGAAAATGGCCAAGTTTCTAAGCTACCAGTGATGACACAATGCCATTAGTAAGAACTTAGTAGTCCAAAATACAACATAGGTCATAGGCTATAACCATATAAGGTCATGTGGCTACCAAATATAGATCTTAGTAGCCCACTACAAATATGGGCATGTAGAGGCCCATAGAGAATAGGCTATAACAATAGTAGGCTATCATAAATAAGAAATCACAAAATGCTATGGAGGAAGAGAAGTTCATGTTTGTTACAAAATGGAATGGCAACATAGTAGGGATCGCACAGTTAGATCTGGGTCATAGCCAATGGCTATCATAGCAAGAAATAATAGGGATAGTGGGGTCCCCCTAACCCTAGGAAGCCCCCACAAACACTCCATGGCTAGCAGTAGTACTAAGCCCTTCCATGGCTAGCAGCCAAAGTGATGGAACAATTAGCAAGTGGTAGTTTGATAAGATTCTAATGGCTAGCATCATTTCTTTGATCATAGACATTTTAGTACGAGTTTATGCAACCACTTTGTGAATGGAGTTTGTAGGCCACACTCTTCACTCTAGTGGCACTAGTGAGACATGACCCTTGTAGTGAATCAAGGGTAAATATATGGAGGCAAGCATTCAAGTAGTCTATAGCATTAGCAGACTATGTCAATAAGCCGAGAACCATGTTGAAGAGCATTAGAGTCTATGTAAGCAAGCTATAAGCCAACAACATTCTATGAAGCAAGCTGCCAATGGCATGTACTTATCAAGATGTGCCCCATTCTTTTGGAGGCAAGCCATCTATGAGCCTTGTGTAGATAGGGCAAGCAACTCATGCGTATAAGCACTCTAAGGTCCCTTAGTAGCTATGGAATAGGCTTAGGTTATAGAAAGGAAAGCTAGCAATGGTAGCTACCTACAAATAGAAGCAATGCCAATCATGGGGGGGGGAGAGAGAGAGAGAGAGAGAGAGAGAGAGAGAGAGAGAGAGAGAGAGAGAGAGAGAGAGAGAGAGAGAGAGAGAGAGAGAGAGAGAGAGAGAGAGAGAGAGAGGGAGAGAGAGGGAGAGAGAGGGAGGGAGGGAGGGAGGGAGGGAGGGAGGAGGAGGAGGAGGAGGAGGAGGAGGAGGAGGAGGAGGAGGAGGCACAAGCCATGGAAGGGTAATAGTACACCTCTTTGTGTGTAGTCTTTGCATAACCAAGAGGCTATGCTCAAAGCAAGAATGATATGCCTTCCACTTTTATAGACTAGTCCAACGAGAGAAAAGGAGATCCAACATTTGCCTCCTTTTTTAAATGTATTTTTGCCTCCCTACATTGACATTATACCTTCCAAAAAATAAACTAAGGTTAAGCATTGTAGGGGCATTTCATTAAGTCCCACAAAAGTTAGTTCCTACCCATGAAATGATATCCATATAGATTATGAAAGAACCTTAAGTAATATTGAACAATTGAGCAACGATAGCTACATATAAGAGTCCTTTTTAATAATGAAAATAATAACACTGTAGTTATTTGAGTGTTCCTACCACTTCTACCCATACCTATGGCAATGAAGAGGTGGTGATATCCAAGGGACCACCACCCATTCATATGTGTGGTCTCAAGGTATTAGACAATCCTACAATTTGAGTAGCTATCATAGTATATATAAATATCCAATTTTAGTAATGGATGCTCTTAATAAAGCTATGAAGTGATTAATCTCCATAGTAGAGATTTTCCAAGACCATAGCATGCAAAGTGATTTATCAAAAGGCGGATGCAAGAGGACACATGCATGTTGAAGTAAAGGATAGGTCCATTCCCAACTTGATATAGGAACACTTCATGCATGTGTAAGATGGCATCTTCCTCCCACTGTGTATGAACTCGATGGAATTGAATGATAGTTCATATGTTTTGTTGTGGTTTGAATTAAAAGGGTTTGTGTTGTGTTTTGGTCCATCATAATCAAAGTACACCACAATTTGCCTAAAATAACCCTACTACAACATACAACTTCTTGAATTGATTTGCAGCCACCATAAATAACATTTAATTTTCAAGAATGATATGTAGACATAAAGCATTCATCATAATTGATTACAGCATTATACTCTCCTAAAAATTACTAGTCAGATTATTCCTAAACAAAGAACTCATAGTAGACAGCATTAAAATTTCAAGAGACAAGAATGATGTGATAGAATCAAGAAACAATGACCCTCTATGGGCACTCTCCTAAAGATTTTGCATTTTCAGATGATAATAGATACGAAAAGATACAATAAAAGTATATCAAGACAATTGCCACCTTTCGAATGAAATCCCATGACATACAAGGGTCACTTTACATATGTTGATCCAAGTGCCTACATACATGCATAAGTACTAAGGTAAAAAGTACTAAAGTGGATGATGCAATCCAAGCCCTAACACCCGGCATAGCCTGGTGGATGACTAGGATAGTCAGGACTCAAACCCACCAACATATTGCTAAGTACTATGATGCAATTGAACTAACCCAAAGAACATAGCTATACCTTGCTAGAGGCCTTGCACCTCTTGACAAACCACACTGAGCAGCAGTGAATGAGTAGAGTCCCTTTAGGATACGCAAAGCCCTCTTATGTAGTTGTATAACTAGTCCTAAGTGTCAACAACATGATACTAATAACTACATGTAGATGATGTATGAACAAAAAGTATAACTATAAATAAACTAAATCATCTATCTGGGCACACAAGGAATAATGGCTAAACATGAAGACACATGAGACACCATGTGATCATCATTGATCACCCCACTGAAACATCATTGTCCATGTCCTTAATCTCTTCATGGACTTCATGAAGTACTTTGGATATACTTATCCATGAAGGCATCCATTTTAGCCATACGCTTCATTTTGAGCTCATTAGTCCATTTCTCAAAAAGGGTTGTAGAGATTTTATCCTTTTTGATAACCTACTATAATTCTACAACTTGCTCTATATACATCACATTCATCTTGCTTGAGCTATAGTTACTGTGCCAAAGTCTTGGACTTCTGTTGATGCTGAAACAATTGATCCTGTAGATTCTTCACAATTGTCATTCTCATGACACCCTCCTTATCCAACTACTGCAAATAAGCTGAGACCTTATGCATAACCTCAAGCACATTAGACATGTTGCTAAATGTCAAATCATGGACAATAGTACATATAGAAGTAGAAGCCACATTATCCTCAACAAAATCCATTCGAGCATCCACAGTAGTATGACACTTAGCATGAAGATTAGTGGCGTGAGAACCACCTCGATGCAATTTATCATGTCTATACATATCTCCCAATTTGGTCTTGCCAATTTTGACCTTCTTCCTAACATGGAGCTTCTCAACCAGTCATGCAAGTTGCATTCTTTCATAATGTCCATAGTGTTGGGTGTAAAGTTGCCTCCGCCTAGTTGCACGTGTATTATTGCACTAATAGTACCCGCACTTGCACACTACAGGCAGCTCTGGTGCCCATCATTAACACTTCATTATTTATTCTTTCAATGACATTTGAATAAAGGTAAGGCCAGTCACACATTGTGACTGTTGGAGTTTCCACATTTGGAGTTTCTCTCTTTCTTGCTCTTGCTTCATCAGCCATAGCTCTCACCTCTATGCTCTCTTGCTCGATCCTTCTCACCTTTCACATAGATACATCTAACCCAAACTCAGAAGCAACACTATTGGCATAAATTGCATCATAATCAACCTATAGAAGATCCTTGTAAATGGACTGCTTGGCTTGATCACCACCATCAAGCATGATATCTTCTACATTAGCATGTTGCCCTTGCTGTCAACCATCATGACTAACATCCACATCAATGACATCATCCTACATACCACTATAATTAACCTTCAAGAGAAACTTGGGAGTCAACTCTGGATATAAGGACCTTGCATATTCATAAAGAGCAACCAAAAAATAGCCCATTCTTGATTTTTGGAAAAGCTTTCTACAACAATTCTGTCATATAACAATCTTGCCCAATTAGGCATTGCTACATGCTCAACATACCATATAATGCCATAAGTTTCTCTTACTTTGCTATCAATATTTATAAACAACATGAATTTCTCCATGAACCACCGAAGCTGCAATTTTCTAATTGTATCCAAATTATTCAGCACATGTACATTCCTTGGGCTTGTGGGATCACCAAAAGCTTCATTCATCTAATCATTTGAACATCTCTAGCTTCCCAAATTGGAATTAAAAGGAAGAGAAAATACATGGCTCACAATATCCACTATCAACTCTATTTTGCCTACTATTTTGGCATTAAGTTTCCTAAGAATGTGCAACTTGATAGAAGCATGCATGTTTGCTAACCATTCTTCCCATGGTAAACTAGTATATGATAATAGCCCAATCCTTTACAACCATACTTGGTTTGTAGACTCGTGCATATCAAGTACAAGCATGGAATCAACAAATGGAGCTACCGTGTTAGTTGTTCTAGGAAGAATATTGGCATTTTGAGGTGTTGTTTCCCCTTCTTTGAGCTAACTTGACTACAAAAAAAGTAGCAGATTCTTCCTCATCAAGCTCAGCCCTGGAGCGCTTTGACATCACCAACTTGCATGCTGATGTTCTTTCATGTGAGTCATGGTGGCAGTAGTAGACTGAACCTGCAATGGCAATGGTGAAGAGGAGAGGCATGCGCTCATTTGCTCCATTTTCTTTTCAAAGTCCAAGTTCAACTATGAGTTCACCTGCTTTGTGTCGTATGTCATGTCATACTCATGATCTTGTGACCCTTCACATCATACAATATCTTGTATAAAATATGTCCCCAACTAGGAATAATGATATTGATAGGGCTATAATATGGTTGTACCATCATTTTCAATCTAAAAGCATTTACTACAGGCTTTAGGATATTCCCTTTCAGATCCTACAACAACAAAAATGTACCTTAGCCAAGATCCTTAAAAATGATGAATGGTCCAAAATACCTAAGTGTAGCTTGCTAGGAAACTTACCAAACTTGTGTTGTACACCACAACCCAATCTTCTTTTTCAAATATCTTCTTAACATGCATGTTTACCCATGCTTGCCTTCTTGACTATGTAACTCCTGACACATGAGCAACTAGAACTCAATCCTCTTTCAACTGTAGGAGTTGTTCTAGCCTATGTTGCATTGACCTTTTAGGATCCAGTTTATGGTCTATAGCAATCCTTATGATAGGAACCACAAACTCCACAGGCACAATAGCCTCTAAGCCATACGCTAACCTGAAAGGTGTGACTCCCATAGTAACCTTGTATGTAGTCTTGAATGCCCATAATGTTGAATCCAACTTTGCATCCCAATCCTTCCTATTATCCTCCACTATTTTCTTCAAGATGAAAAGAAAAATCTTGTTAGAGCTTTCAACTTGCTCGTTAGCCTAGGGATGGTATGGGGTAGAGTTCTTATGTAAAATCATGTGCCTAGCTATCGATTCTTTCTGGCTGGCCTAATTCAAAAAGGGCTTACCCCTATCACTAACCAACTCTATAGGGCATCCAAACCTAGTCATATAATGTCTAAATACATGAATTTAGCAACACTAGCTACCTTATTATCTCTTGATTCCTATGCTTCCACCCATTTTATACAATAGTCTATGCAAACCAAGATGTATCTATTCCCTGTTCTTTGAGCTACAAGTTTTATTGGTCTAACAAAATCTATAGCCCATTTTTGAAAATGTTCCAATGGCAACATTGGATTATCCTACATTCTATCTCTATCCAAAGGCTAACCCTCCTTCAAACACTACAATCATTCCTTTGCATAGAGGTGAGCTTCTTCAAGGTAGTTGGCCACCATAATCCAGCTTGCAATATTTTCCTTCCTATAATTTATCCCGAAAAATGACCACCTAATAGACTAGCATGAGCTTCATGAAGTGCTGCTAATTGCTCATGCTTAGACACACATCTCCTGAGTATATTATCCAACCCTCATCAATACAATGTATTCAAGATAACCTAATAAGACCTACTCTTCAATGACAACCTTCTCCTGTGATCAATTATTAAGTGTCTAGGCATCACTCCCTGCACCAAGAAATGAAGTACTTGATCATAATAGGAGTCTAGGTCTGCAACCTATACCTCAAATAATTTGGCATCAAATAGTTGATTTGGTATACTAGTACCGATATCATAAAATCTAGTCTACTCAAGTAATTCACAATAGCATGCTCTTTACCCTAGGAGTATAAACCCCCTTGTAGTCAACTCCTACAACAATAACATCCATCTTGCAAGTCTTCATGTCAACTAAGGTCTAGTAATTAGAAATAATAAATCTTGGTGATCAACATGAAATATAACTTGATTTCCCAAGAGATAATGCATGAATTTTTGTAAGGAGTAAACCATTCCCAAAGCTTCTCTCTCCATCATAATGGAATAATTCTTTTCCATAATGCTAAGTTGTCTGCTATAATAATATATAGGTCTAAACCACCCAGGTACTTTCTCCTACATTAGTACTGCTCTGACAACCACATCAAAGGCATCAACAAATACAGAAAAGGGTAAATCCCATGCAAGAGGCTATAAGATAGGAGCCAGAACTAGAATTAATTCAATACCATAAAAGCATTTTCCTAATCCTCTTTCCAAACAAACTGCATGCCTTTCTTAGCAAGAGGAGTGAGAGGAGAGCAAATATGAGACAAATACCTCAAGTATCTACTATGCCATTTGACTTGGCCTACAAATCTCATCACTTCTTGAACATTTGTTTGTGCCTTAGCTTTTTGAATAGTAGGTATCTTCCTTTGGTCAATGGCTGTACCCTGCCCTATTTTGACAAAATATGGCCCAACAATACCCCCTCTTAGCTACAAACATAGACTTAAATGGATTCAAGGACATGCCAAACTTCCTAGACCTCTCCAATCATAACCTCATATGCTTCAAGTGCTCCCCCTTGCTACCAAATACATAGAAGTCATCAATGAATACTCTCATAAAGGTTGTCAAGTACGAATAAAAGGCCTTTTGAGCAACTCCTTAAAACTCAAGAGGTCCATCCTTAAGTCTAAAATTCATCACTCTACTGACATAAGCTCCCCATTTTGTAATAAATGCAGTCTTGTCCGTATCATCGAGCTGCATTCTAATCTGATTATAGCCAAAAAATCCACCTAAAAAGCTATACATTTCATGTCCTACTACATCATCAAGAAGAGAATTAATAAATGATATTGGAAATGGTTGTGTTATTGTTGCTACATTCAACTTCCTGTAGTCAACACAAACCATGATCTTCCCATTCTTCTTAGTACCACTACTATCAGAGACAGCCATGTGACTTCATTCACTAGTTTTATAAAACCAACCCTTTCGAGCTTTTCAATCTCCTCCTTAACCTTGCTTAGCATAATTAGGATTCATCCTATACCACTTCTAAATAATGCTTAGCATCCTTGTTCAGATTAATCCTATGTTGACATACTGTTGGATCAAACTCTCTCATGTCTGTGTAATCCCAAGCAAATATATCATGAAACTCCCTACACAGTGTAGTGAGATCTTTCTTAAAGTTATCCTTCACATGTATGCTTGCCTTGATAGATTAGTCTCTCCTTCATCATTGAGGTTGACTTCCTATACTTCATCTTCTACCTCTCTTTCACAAATCCTCGTGAAGTGTTCATATATTTGCTCAGCCTAAATAATAGCCTTCTATCCTCCTTCATCCATCACATTTGAGCTGTCCTTACACCAAGCTTCCTCAGATTGCTAATTTTTAGGTTGTCCTTGATGCGTAGATTCAAGATGGCTAGATCAAGGGTCCTAACTACTTTAAACTCTTCATTTTTTGACCTATGCTAAAATTATGATTGCTTCTGATGTTGTCCCCCTGGCAACTTTTGCTTGACAAGTTGCTCAATTTGCTATTCACGAACTCCATTTCTTGCAATTCTAGCCTACTCCTGATGCCCTTAAATGATGTTGTCAATACCTATTTCAAACACTAGAACCATTAAAGGATTTGCTTAAAGAAATAACTCCTCCCCATCATCTTCAACTTCATCTACTAGGTTGATAGTCTAAGCAACCACATGTCTAGACATATTCTTCACTATTACCTTGTTAACAGTAGATAACCTAATCTCCTTGAGTCCTCTAAGGATGCATACGTACTCAGTCCCCCATTCTTGCTTCAATGTGGCAAGTTTAAACCAAGGTCTTCATAGTAGCATGTGATAGGAGTCCCCAATTTCCAGTATTCTGAGTATAATAAAGCTTACCCTAAACTTAAGGCCAACCTCCTTTGTTTGTTGGTGCTTAATAATACCTAATGGTTGTAGCCTCCTTTGATCTACCATCTTGACCTGGAATGGGGCTAGTAGCAAATCCCCTTGCTTGTGCTATCTAAGTATGTCTCTTTAGGAAGTATATTAACTCCAGAACCACCATCAAGAAGAACAACATCATACTTCCTTTCTACATACTCTACTTGAATAGTAGGAACTTGATAATCCACAACCTCCTTTTGTGTGGCTATAACTGCCTGACATTCAGGAACCACCTAATATTGCAATGATTTGCCTTCAAACACCTTCTATTGCTTTTGTCAGATTTTCAAGAGCAACTTTTCTTTGAACCTAGGTATCAAATCCAAAATTTGATCTAAGGTTAACTATAAAGAGCATTTTCTAGTGTCTAAAATAACTGTATTGAACCTCCTTTTTGAAACTTTCTTGAAGTTCTATCTTCAAGTTGATGATCCTATTGATCAAGTTTTAGGGTACCTTGCCACTCCTGATCATCAAGCTCTTCAAGTACTGCGACTTTCTATAGCTTCTTAACTTGCTTCGTTGCCTTCCTCTTGGCTTTCTCTTATTCTTGCTAATCAAGTTTCAAACCATAGCTTCTTCAGGATAGTCTTCTACTTTAATACAATTAGAACAATCACACTGAACATGCATACTCACAACATTTAGGTTACCTAACACCTCATGTGCCCTTCCTTGATATTGATCTTGGTGAATATTCTCATGTGTAATGAGAAGCAACTTAATATTATCAATGGCCATTCTTAGCTTATTAGAGAGATAATTCTCGAACATGGAACCAAAGGAGCGAGCTTCAAACTTTAAAAATCCCAAGAAGGTTACAAAATCTTTTATGTGTGTATCTTTTTCTTCTTCTAAACCAAATGCTTTTGATGGAATATGTTTCATAACTTTAGAAATAAGATTTTGTAACATAGAATAATAGATAACGTCTAAATAAGTTGATACTACAATGTCTAAGTTCATAGTACCAACACATGGATAAATTATTGAAATATACTAATTGACTATATAGATAGTAGTTACAAGAAAACTACATATTTATAAAGGATCCATGGAGTGGTTTTAAAGTGTATCGTAGAGCAAGAAGAAGTTTGTTGTCCAAAGTGACCTAATACATGTTGCAAATTAGAGTTGGAAGCATGAGAGAGTGTGCACAAGAGGGAGAGATAGAGCTCAAGTACAAGAACAAGATATTGTTTGGTCAGTTGCTCAAGGTACAACTAGTACACTCTCCTCTACGTTGAGTGTGTACTTTAGGCTATTTATATAGCCTCTGGAGGGGTTAGGGTTAGGGTTTCCCCTGTCCTCCAGTCCATTTACACCTAGCTACACTTATTCTCTCCAATGTAAGGAGAGTTCCTATGTTTATCTTTCAACACCCACCCTCAATGCCAGGTGGCATTGGATAAAGCATGATAGGATGCCTCCCCTTAATACACAATGAGATGCCTTTATAAATCAGGCTACAAGAGAAGGTTATAGGTAGAGGGTGTTACAAGACTCAAAAGAGTCGGTCATCTGTGGATTGGGAGGGAAAGTTGGCCTCCAATTCCTTAGGTACTTTTGGAACACTGGGACACTTTACCGGTGATATGCCCGGTCTTTTTGCATTTATTGCACTTCATTTTGTCAGGATATTTTTTCCAACAGTTGCTCACAATATGCCCTTTTTTGTGACAGAAGGAGCACTTAGTAGAAGTTGTATGGACTAACACTTGCTCATAGGAAGTAAATGCTGAAGACCCTTCAATATGGTTTCTCTTCTCTTCATCCAGGCTTGCTAAAGTTGGGTTGTTCAAGATATTAGTTAGGGTAGTCACAAGAGTTGGAAAGACCTTCTTCACAGACTTTAGCAGGATGGCAATGACATCTTCATCATGGATGGGTGCTTGAACAGAGGCAAGCTGTGCCATAAGCCCCTTCATATGTGAAATGAACTTGCTTAGATCTTCTCCTTGTTTGTATTCCATCTAAAAAACTCAAACTTGAGAAATATCTTGGAGTTCTTCCCTATAGCACCATAAGTCTATGATTTCAATGCTTGTTGCTGATGACTCCGAGGAGAGTACAATGGCACTCATCCCTCTGATTTCATTGACCAAGGTACTTTAAAAAAATAGCAGTAATAATGATTAAGCAATGTGCCTTGGTGCTTACAAGCACTCATCTCTAGTTTATGTTGCTAGAGATGGTAGATGTCAAACTTGATGAGCTTGATGATGACCTTCCAAGTAAAAGAACCTCTGAAATGAAGTTCCCAGATTAGTCTCTGAAGAGTTGACTCAGTGATAAAATCACTGTTAGTGACCAAACATTGAAATTTTTGAAGGTTGAAAAAGCTTGAAGCTTCCTGGCTATGGCTTCCACAGACCCAGAGTTAGGGTTTGGCTTATAGCAGCCAACTGAGATGGAATTTCTCCAAACCCTCTTAGGGGAAGATGGCCCACTAGGAGGGCTATGAAAGCCCTATGGTGGCCCCAATGATAGCACCCTCGTTAGCACGCATAGCAGCTCGTGATGTCTCACTTGCAAATCTGCACCTGTTTCTGAAAAAACGTAATGCTGCCCTCCATGTCGCCTAATCCCAGCCTTTGATGTGCTAGGCCGAATCTCCCTGAGCTAAGAAGAAGATCTCCAGAAGAAATCAAGAGCTAAAACTACTTCTATTGTACACACCAGCTCCTCCAAGGTCAGGGGGTCAGATGTGGCTATGGTAGAAAGGAAGGTAACTGAGATGGCAAAGAAACTTCTTGTGCACTTAGTGATGTAGGGAGGCTGAGGGAAGCTGAAGGATTAGAGATGGCTCTGATACCATGTTGCAAATCAAATTTGAAAGCATGAGAGAGTGTGCACAAGAGGGAGAGAGAGAGCTCAAGTACAAGAACAAGATCTTGTTTAGTCAGTTGCTCAAGGTACAACTAGTACACTCTCCTCTACTTTGAGTGTGTACTTTAGGCTATTTATATAGCCTCTGGAGGAGTTAGGGTTAGGGTTTCCTCTATCCTCTAGTCCATTTACACCTAGCTACCCTTATCCTCTACAGTGTAAGGAGAGTTCCTATACTTATCTTTCAACAATACAAAACCTAGGGTAGATAGAAAAACTCTTAAAAGCATCTTTTAGGTGAAACTAGTTCAAGTAGATCAAACAATAGGTGATGTGGAGAATAGTGCATGAGGCTTAGACATTAAAAATCAAAGAGCAACTTTTTAATAATGGAGTTGCAATCTTCAAGTTTAGCACATTTTATTTTAAGGTATTGAGATGTACAATGTGATTTGTTGGATCCTTGAGTGGAGAAGGTGGGGATCCTAGAACCATTATTCTTAGGTCCATAATGACCTTACAACCATCTACTCCCTCTAGAAGAGTTTTGGGATGATCTTTGTGGTTGAAGAGTAGTAGCACTATTTGTAGTCTTGGAGGGGTTGAAGCACCACTTTATGAGGATTATATCATCAACTTTTAGAGAATCCAATAGATTAGGCCCATCTTTGGAGGATAATACTTCTTCAGAGTAGAGAGGACCATTTTTCTTCAGAGTAGAGAGGACCATTTTCTTACAGAGGATAATACTAGTGAGGGCTTGATGGCTTCATGAGCTTCATTGGCCATGTGGTTGAAGAAAAGAGGCATGGAACCACTTAGGCTTCTCACTATAGAAGATCATATATACATTATACATTATGAACTAGAGAGCATGCTCAAACTAGAGTATAGTGTTGCTCATAAAATCAATTCTATGAACCAAAGTATAATGTCATTCACACAATCAACTCAATGACCTATGAGATCACAACAACACTTTACAAATGGGTTGAGTAGTTGAATACCTTGTAGATGAAATTAGCATCATGTATATCATCAATAGGGTTGGTAGACTTAGTCAATAAACAAATCCCAAAATGTGAATAAACTTTGCTACATTCAAAGTGACTCATGCTGATTGAACCATTAAGAATGACAATGCTTAAGAGTTAGTATAACTCTATCATGGGCTAGATTGGAGAATTCTTACTCAGTGGTGGTAATGTCCTCTTCCCCCAACAAAATAAGCCACATTTCACTAAGAATGAGAGCAAGAAGGGTGAATGCACACCATAGACCCAAGTTTGGTGGTTGCACACCTATAATTATATTTCGTGTGACCTTGGAGATATGAAAGCATATATATATGAATCATGTTTTTGTTTCTTGACCCACGGGCATTTCCCATGTCATGTCTAGGAACTTGGCTTCCTCCTCCATGAACTCATTGGTGAAAAGAGCCTTCCTTTCACCACCTAAGATACTAGAGATGGAGTGGCTTTTGAGGAATTAGCCCATTGGTTGAGGCTTCAATCATCTTCCGCTATCAATATTTTCAAGTTTTCATTTAGAGCCTTGAGTTTGGCAATGGAAAATTGGGCATCCTTGAGGGATTTTTTATCCAAATTATTATTAATGGTAGCCATGCCAAGCCATAATCACTATAGCTTCTACAACATAGCAAGCCTTGGATAAAGAAATAGAGGTGGAAAAAGGTCTTGTATTCAGGAGATACAATGTCCTAGTGCCATGTTAGGACCTATCTTCTTTCATAGATGTGTAATGAAACCTATAATTTTTTTGCTTTGGTGATTGCGACTTATCGAAGAGGTTGCACCTTATTGTATGTGCTAATTCATTGAAGAGGTTACACCTCCATATGATGATGGAGTGTGATGAATCCGTAGTACTTTCCACTTTCGCGAGCAAATAAATGTATGGAATTTGAAAGAGGTCACGAGATCTACATCTAGTCCACTTCCTTTCTCGTATTGTTGTCAACAAGAGTAAAAGATAGATGCCTACACATTCTAAATCTATAAGGCAAATGAACATGCTTTGCCCTTTATTGCTCTTTGGTACTCACATTGGGAAACATGTGTGTAGCTTGGTCCAATAGATATATGTTCTCATTAAGAAAGTTAGTTGCCTTCATCTTTTTATGTATAATTATTTTTTCTTTTCTCACATTAGAAACCTAAATATGACAATGGATCCAAGAGGAGTGAATCTACAAAAAATAAAAGAATACGTAAGGGAAAAATTTAGTCATTGTATCCTATAAAATGAAAGGATTGCAAAGTGTAGAGTCATCCTAGCCTACTTTTAATCCCTACAACTCAAAATATTTTGAATGCAAATTGCAAGAATTAACTGAGATGCATCTATGGTTGTATTTGTTTGTTTAGATTTACAATCACACCCACTGTGGCCTCTTTGTATGAGGCAATTTAGGCTTAGGACATGTAGGTAGACTGAATCCCATATGCATAGAAAGGGAAACTGCTACCCATCCAACAACTATAAAGCATTGTACTTGACTACCACTTTAATATATGATGAATGCAATATCATGATGCTTTACCATTTAAGTTAGTATCTTGATCATTGTCAATCTTATACACAAGATTGTGTTTATGAGTCTGAGCTTCCATATTGGAACCTAATTCACTTGTGTAACATGTCAAGTCTTTGTCTATGTCATCATGATCTCAATCTTCATCTTCCATCCACCATAGCATCTGCCATGCTCTAGATCCCGCATCTTTTCAACATGGTATCAAAGCACAGATGAGCATGGCTTAACAAGTGTTAGCTCCATTTCACTCTCTGCTTAGCTCAATTTCAGTGCTAAACCCCATTTGCAACTTCATTTTCATTCCTCCCTTCAATGAAGCTTCCATGGTAGCCATAGCTAGCAGCACCCTGTCAGTCTGAAGCTTTCATATCTCTCTCCACAGGTCAAATCTCTCTAAACTTCCTTCTGGAGAAGTGTTTCTCTGCTTCCAAAGCTCCTCTTTAGCACCTCAATCATTGACATTGGGCAAGTATAGCTTCATCAGCATTGCCTCTTTTTAGAGTCACTGTCATACTTGTGTATGTGGACAATAGCACCTACCCAACTTGGAGGAGCTGGATCTCTACATGCAAATCATATCTCTCTGAGAGTCCTTCTGTGAACTTACTCTCCAGCTCAAGGCGCCCCTGTCCAATACAACAAACCATGAGATTAGTGCTCCATAGGCCCAGTATTGTCGATTTTGTAGGTCGTCGTTCCAAACTACACTTGTTTCATTTGTGCTGATGTTGCATCTCCTATACGGTGCAATTCTAGCCATCTCCATGGGGCAATGATAGCCCACATAGTAGGCTTCTATTAGCTATAAGGGCTCATGATAATTCCCTTCCTGATGATCACACATAGCAAAAGAACATCTGCCTCTCAGAAACCCTAATCCTTCCACCATAGCCAAAGTTGACTAAGCTTCATTTCTCACTTCATTTGCTTATGTTTGCTAGTTGGAAGGCTCAAGGGACCCCCTGCAACTCTCATCTACTCAATGCCACTGATTAATCAACAAGGAGGACAAGTCTTTGAGGATTTTTGAAGATTTCAAGATCTCAAGCTCCGTTTCACAACCTCACTCTTCCCACTCTTCTCATTGGAGATCTTGCCTCTCTCTCTCTGATCTCTCTCTGAACTGATTTACCAGCAAGATTTTACCAGCAAGGAGGGGACTGAAGCATTGAAGGGTTCACATCAAATCATCAAGCAAGAAGAATCAGCATCAACACCAAGCTCATCAAGATAGTATCTATTGATACTGAGTTAGTGCTTCTTGGCACTTGTGCTCTTTAGCACATTTAAGATCAACTCTTTGCTAGTCACTTGGAGCTGATATCCTATCATGGGAATGTCAAATAAGAAAAATTGTATATGGCTACTTACAATGAAGACTAACATTACTCTTGTTGCTCATTTCAAGCACATAGAAGATGTGCTTGTCTTGCCTACAAGGAATGATGGAGTTGTGAGCATTCAAGTGCTATCACTATTTGAAGAAATGCCTCCTATCTTGGGGATAGTGCAAGAGATTGAAGTCATTTCTGCTGCCTCAAAGGTGATACATTTGCTTGAGGGGGATATGGACATGAAGACTAATGCAATTGTTGCAAGCAAAGTCAATGAAGAAGCAGACCGGGAGGACCTAGAAGAAGAGGACCAAAAGATCAAAGCGGTGGACAATGAAGCTGCAAGCAAAGTGAAGAACAAGTACAAGATCAAAAAGAGCAAGCTGGACTACACCAACAAGAAGACCTATAATAAATTGAAGATCTATGCGAAAAGAAATACTGGAAATTGCAAGGGCGTGCCGGTTCTTGACCCAATTTTTACTAGACTTTTTTAGTCTTGTAATTCCTAGCCCTAATGCTTCTGACATGCTTGTAAACTTCTCATGTAGCGTACTATAGCCTCTATACACTTTGTGAGGCCCCTGTTATACCCTCTGGATATCCATCATGTTTGTGGTACCCACACTTAGCCTTTTTTGCGACAGCCTTCCTCTAGTGTTTTGCCATGTTTTTGGTGTGCCCACACTTTGCAGGTGTTGCTTTCACTAAAGCCTCTACACACTTTGTACTTTCTGGTTGTGATTGAGGAGGGGTGTTGAGATTTACAATCACACCCATTGTGTCCCCTTTGTATGAGGTAGTTTAGGCTTAGGACATGTAGGCAGACTGAATCCCATATGCACAGAAAGGGAAATTGCTACCCATCCAACAACTATAAAGCATTGTACTTGACTACCACTTTAATATATGATGAATGCAATATCATGGTGCTTTACCATTTAAGTTAGTGTCTTGATTATTGTCAGTCTTATACATAGGATTGTGTTTTGAGTCCAAGCTTCCATCTTGGAACCTAATTCACTTGTGTAATAAATCAAGTCTTTGTCTATGTCATCATGATCTCAATCTTCATCTTCCATCCACCATAGCATCTGCCATGCTCTAGATCCCGCATCTTTTCAATATTGTTGGCATAAAAGCCAATGGCCAATAGTGGAGTAGGCACCCCTTGTATACATACACACTATACAATCATACATATGTGAATATAACAAGGAATAAGGATACCATTCATTGTACCCACGAAATTCTCTTGTACTTCTCTCTATCTTAACCCTCTTGCACTCCATAACTTCTACCTCACATCCCACCATTGCTTCCCTCACATCTAGTATCAAAGTTGCATTTGTGAGAGCTCGTTCTTGGAGCGAGGAGCATGAAGCGTGAAGCTTCATTGTGAAGATTGAGGATTTGAGATTCTTCTAAGGCATTTGTGCTTGCTATCTGCATCTTCATAAAGGTACTACTCTCTCTACATAACTCTAAATAGATACATCAAATTGGAAAGTCATCATGAAGATTGAGGATTTGAACTTCTTCTATGATATTTGTGTTTGCTATTTGCATCTTGATAGAAGTACAATTCTCTCTACCAAGCTAGCCACATCAAATTAGAGAACCATCAAGGCTCGATTTGTAAGCTATCCAAAACCAAGTTGTTTGACTTGAAAGTAGCCACCAATGGCTAGTGCCAAAAATGGGCTAACATTCAAAGAGATTGAGGAACATTGGAGCTATCCAGTAGAATAGAAATTGGAATTCTCTTCCACTTTTCTCCTCTCAAATGTATATGCAACAAATGAGAAAGTGAGAATACCTTTCAAGCATTCATTTTGGGAGTGATTCTATCCATTTTGAATTAATACAAAGCATCCTTTTGAAGTCCTGGACAATTATAGTAATTTGATAGCACTTCAATTTTGTAGCCATAACTTTTGCATTTGATATCAATTTGAGGTGATTTATAGTTTGAAACAAAGAGAACAACAAGAGCTACAAATTTTGTACTCATAAAGTTGATTTTGTATAGTTTTTAGTTCTCTATTTTATCAAAAGCATAATTGTTTTGGTTTGGACAACAACTCAAAATCTACTTGTTGTAGATGGATTACCTAACCATTCAAGGTGATTAAGGTCCTTTTTTGAAGCTTATTTAGTAAAAACAAGAAGATAAGGTGCTATTCTATCTTTAGTATCAAAAGTTGGGGAATATGTTAATGCATAAACAAACATCTTATGCAATATGTACACAACTTGCACGAAACACATGCTCATGGCTCTTTTAGAGCAATGGAGTTACAAATAGTGATGCTTTGGATGTTACAATGTATGCACAACAATGAAACAAGTGATATTTGATGTACTTCTTGATTGCTTGGTATGAATTTGTCTTAGTTGTGGGCAATATGCTACTATTTTAGCCATTCTTCGGCTTTTGGGACACTCAAATTGCAATTGGTCTTTTTTGACTAGAGGTTGAGCATATTTTGGGTATTTTTTTATGCAAGACATATTATAACCATTGTGTCTTCTTTATCCACTTTCAAAAATGTATTATTCAATATTAAAAAGTTGGGTGGCACCAATTTTTCTTACTAGAAAAAGAAAATCTATAATGTATTTGTTTTAGAATAAGTAAACAAAGTTAATTAAATGTAGGGGTATTAAACATGAGGGCATGGATGCAATGTATGGGAAGTAATGGATGAGTTGGCATATTCCACTACCATGCTAACACTCTTAAAGTCCATGCATTTTAATATAAATGACATGAAAGGTGGTGCATTTGGTGTATGAAAAAAACTTGCTAACCTCTACAAGAAGAAAGCATAGTTTCACAAGTTTATTGATCGAAAAAACTTCTATGGCCAACCATCTCAATGAGTTTAATACTATTTTTAGCTAGTTAATTTCTCAAACTATCATTTTCCATGATTTAGTTAAGGTTATGTTCTTGTCACTCACCTTATCTAACAATTGTGATACTTTCAAGATAGCCATTAGTAACTCCACATTTGTAGGTTGTCTTATGACTACTAATGTTGAGAGCAATTTGCTCACTAAGGAGGTGAATAGGAAGAACAATGCAAAGTTAAAGAGCTCCAATGCACTCCTTATGAGGGGAAGGTCAAACTCTAGGAGAAATTCCCATGGGAGAGGCAAGTCAAGGAGTAAGTCTCATAGCAAGAAGAATGCGGAATGCTTATGGGCATACAAAGAAGGATTGCTACAAGTAGAAGAACAAGTAAAAGGGCAAAAAGCAAAATGAAGATGATGGCAAAAAGGAAGAGAAGGCTAAGGAAAAGATAGAGGAGATTAATGCATGTAGTAGTGATGATGTAGATATGTGTATGTAACCTCTTTTGGCGATGCATTCTTGGTTGCTATGGATAACGGCATGTCATGGAATTGGCTTTTTGATTCTAGAGCATCATTTCATATCACTCCACATAGAGATAGTACTAATGATGTTGAGAAATGAGAATGCATCCATCTTGGTAATAACTATGCATGTAATATTGTTGGTATTGGGGATGTATATTTCTCATTAACTAATAGATCTTCCTTTGTCTTATAGTCTATAATATGCTCTCTAATGTTGGTCTCACTAATGGGTTTTGGGATAAAACTATAAAGGAAACAACTCATTTGATTAAGAGAACTCCTAGCAAGCCCTTGGATGGAAAAATTCCATAGGAGTTATGTTTTGGAAAGAGGCCTAGTTACGATTATGCATGTGTCTTTAGATATGAGGCATTTATGCATGTACTTAGGAACAAGTAGAGTAAGCTTAATTCTAAGTCAAAGAAATATATATTTTTTGGTTATGGGGAGTTAGGAGAAACATGCTATCACTCTTATGAGATCCTAAGTCTAAGAAGATAGTACGCAGCTATGATAACATTTTCAATGAGGATAAGATGCATAGGTAACTCATTAAGGAAATTGAGATCCATAGGGTAGTGTTCTAGGAGGATGGATAGCCAAACATGAGCAGTATGCTTGTTTATGAGGGTTTCTAGATTGTCTGATAAATACACTTTGTCTCTAGACTATGTCATGGTTGCAGATTGTGGTGAGCTTTCTTATTATGTTGATGTTATGAATAGGTATGATAGTCATAAGTGGAAGAGGGCTATTCATTAAGAGACGAATTCTTTAGTGAAAAATGCTACTTGGGAGTTAGTTCCTTTACCTAAGGGCAAGAAAGAACTACCATGCAAGTGGTTTTACAAGTTGAAGATATCTCCATCTAATGCATTGTGTAATCATAGGGCAAGATTGGTTGCCAAGGGATTCAAGCAAAAGAAGGGGTTTGACTTTAACAATATCTTCTTACTAGTAGTCAAGATGACTACCCTTTGTATTGTTAAAGATACGGGATCTAGGACATGGCAGTGAGTTATGGTGGATGGAAGGAGAAGTGTGGACTCATGATGGAGAAGACAAAGACACTGTTTATTACACAAGTGAATTAGGTTCCAAGATTGAGACTTGGACTCATAAACACAATCTTGTGTATGTGGACAATGACACTGACACTTCACTGAAAAGGAAAGAGTACTATCATTGCATTAAGAAAAGGAAGCAAGTACAATGCTTTATAGGAAAGTAGGAAACTACAGTAGGTACCACTGTGCATATGGGATAGGTAAGCCTGCATGTCCTTGGCCCTGAAGCTCCATACAAAGAGGCTATCAATGAGTGTGATTGCTGAATCTCAACACCCCTCCTCAATCACAACTAGAAAGGCACAAAGTGTGTAGAGGCTGTAATGAGAACCACCTGCAAAGTGTGGGCACACCACAAACATGGTAGACACCAGAGGCTGTCGCAGAAAAGGCTAAGTGTGGGCACCAAAACATGATGGACATCCAGAGGCTGTAACAGGGGCCTCACAAAGTGTACAGGGACTGTAATGCCAAGTTACATAAGGAGTTTACAAAGCTTATGGCAGGAAGCATTAGGGCAAGGAAATACAAGGCTTTTAAAACAGTCTATCAGAGTAATGAGAGTAGAAGGACTGATGAGTCTTGTCCTTCCGATCTTGGTGGTCTTCATCTTCATCTTCTTCTTCATCTTTTGGTCCATGGTCTTCTTCTTCTTTCACAGCTGCAAGATAGGCCTTTTGGGACCTCTTTCTAGCATGACAGAACTTCTCAATGTGTCCGGTCCTTTTGCAGAAGTCACAGAAGAGCGGTTTCTTTTTACCTTTGTATCTGTTGTTTACATATAACATTTGTTCATCCTTTGAAGTGTTAGGCTCTTCTTTGCTTTTAAGTTTATTTTCTTCCTCTAGCAGAGAGGCTTTAATGTCAACAAGTTGAGGATCAGGCATATTGGTTAGAGTGGTTGATACATTATCATAAGCAGGAGGTAGACTTTTTAACAAGACACCAATGCAAACATCTTCATCCATTTTTAGCTTTATCCCTGCAAGTTGAGTAAGCAAGCTTTCCATGTAGTTCAGATGGGATGCCAGGGATGTATGAGGCTTCATATCAAGTCGGAAAAATTCAATTAATAGACCATACTTAGACGACTTTGACGGTGCACCAAATAAGGTATCCAATTTATCCCAAGTGTCATGGGACGTGTCACAGGCATCCACATGATGGATGTAGTTGTCATCCAATTCCAGTTTGATGATGGCTTGTGCCTTGTCATCATTCTTCTGCCAAGTAACTGCAAGGTCTGCATCTCGAGGTTTCTTCTCTTTGCCATTTGTGAAGGCCCAAAGACCCTTCTTCATCAGAATGAGCTTGATGCGGGTTTGCCAAGTGTGAAACCCGACTCCTTTGAATCGAGCATTTGGAGAGTCTTTTCCCATGTTGAGGTTGCAAGATCAGCAGCAAATCAACTCCAGAATTCTGAGATTTTATCAGTGGAAGAGCAGATTACAATGTGTCAAGAGACACAGGTAATGAAAACACACTATGTCTGTGTTGATGTTGAGCTTGATTCTTCTTGTTCGATCGTTCTTCAATCTTCTCCGGTCCTTCCTCTCCTTGATTTGGTGCTGGGATAGTGGATTAGAGTGGGCTTTAGCTTGGTAAAGTGTCAGGAGTGAGAAAATGAGAGAAAAAAAAGAGCCTGGGAGATTTTGACTATGGTGGAATTAGGGTTTCTGAGACAGGGGCCTAGTTTTTTTCAGATTGCAGGAGTTGTAGTTGATCATTTTCAAAACTTTTTACATGTCTAAGAAGCTTATGTCAAGGGCTATCAAAACCCCATAACAATCGATCAGATTGCAGGCAGTACGGCGCGTGCAGGGAGCTCGAACAGAAACGGCGCAGATCTGGACAACGACGGACGAATTTCTGCAATCCCAGGGCTGTCGGTTGCCAATGTGCCTCTGTGATGTGCCAGGGAGAAGCGCAGGGAGTAGGAGAACAATCCCCTAGAAGGAATCAGGAGCTGAAGTGGCCTGCTTGAGGAGTTATGGAAGCTCCAAGTGAGGTAGGTCATGTCTGGCTATGGCAGACACAGGGCAGAGATTGAGAATTTTCACAATGCTGGAGCTATGCTTGCCCAAAGTCAGTGATTGATGTGTTAAGAAGAAGCTCTGGAAGCAGGAGAACACTTTCCCAGAAGGAAGCTCCAGGATGTTTGACATGTGGAGTGAGATATAAGAGCTTGAAGCAGGTTTGGCTATGGCTGCCAAACAGGGCAGTGACAAAAAAAGAGTAGAAGATGAGGACTTGAGCTGGACTGAGCTCAAGCTGAGCTAGATGAAAGTGAAATGGAGCTGAAGGAGTAGTGCCATGCCCGTCTGTGCTCTGATACCATGTTAGAGATACGGGATCTAGGACATGGCAGTGAGTTATGGTGGATGGAAGGAGAAGTGTGGACTCATGATGGAGAAGACAAAGACACTGTTTATTACACAAGTGAATTAGGTTCCAAGATTGAGACTTGGACTCATAAACACAATCTTGTGTATGTGGACAATGACACTGACACTTCACTGAAAAGAAAAGAGTACTATCATTGCATCAAGAAAAGGAAGCAAGTACAATGCTTTATAGGAAAGTAGGAAACTGTAGTAGGCACCACTGTGCATATGGGATATGTAAGCCTGCATGTCCTTGGCCCTGAAGCTCCATACAAAGAGGCTGTCAATGAGTGTGATTGCTGAATCTCAACATGTATGGTACTTGCATTGGTTACCAGAGAGGGTATGGATTTGGTTTAGATTGATGTAAATACAAATTTTCTTGCATGGAGATCTACATGAGGGCATTCATATGAGGTAACCTAAAGGGTTTATTGTTGAAGTCAAGGAACAATTGGTGTGAGAGCTTATATGGTTTGAATCATGCTCCTAGGGAATGGTATTATAAGTTACAATGCATTTATGTGGTCTTAGGGATACATTAAAAGTGAGTCTCACTATTGCCACTATGAAGGCCAAGGATGGTAGCCTTGTGATTTTGATTCTCTATGTGGATGACATGCTACTACCTGGGAACTTGGATATGTATGCATTGAAGAAAAGATTGAATGAAACTTGTGACATGAAGGACTTTGGGAATGTTGGTGGCATAAACATTATGTGAGATAGAGACAAAAAGATGCTCTATTTGTCTCAAAAAGGATACATTGGAAAGATAATTGGAGTGTTGCAATACGGAGAGGGAGAAGGTAACTAGTGTTCCATTGCCTCCATATTTGAAACTTAATTAAGAAGGTAGCCCTAGGTCAAATGAGCAGAAGACTACAATGGCCCAAGTTCCTTATGCATCCACAATTGGTAACTTGATATATGCCATGGTTGCTACACATTAAGACATTGTCTTCGCAATAATGGCAGTGGTTAGTAGGTATATGGCAAAACATGGTGAGAAGCATTAGGAGGCAATAAAGAGTATCTTGAAACACTTGAATGGCACTAAAGCTATGTGCATATGCTTTAGAAGGGAGGATGGACATGTGCTTGAACATGTAGATGTTGATTTTGTACAGACTGTAGACTCTAGAAGGTCTATTATAGATATTATCTTTACTTTCATAGGTGGTGCAATCTCTAGGGTCTCTTGATTATGGCCATATATAACTTTATCTACCACTAAGGTTGAAAATGTTGTAGCCATTGAGCTCTACAAGGAAGCTATATAGCTTGCTTATGTAGTGGGAGGCTTCAGCATTATAACAGAGGTACCTACATTACATTATGACAGTCAAAGTGCTATTTAGCTAGCACGAAACCCTATCTTTTGTGCAGAGATAAAGCACATTGAAGTGAAGTATCCTTTTAGATTTGCTCATGCAAAGTTTGCCTTCTGAGCACTTTGCACACTACATAATACTTATGGGCATTGGATAGTATCTTCTCTTTTTTCTAACTCCCATAAAGATACATTGGCCTTTAAGTAGGAGGTTGTGTCTAGCTACAAATTCTATTGTTGTTAAGTTTCATAACAATTGATGTAAGATTTTTTAAAGGTTTTTGACTAAAATTATCATTCATTGCTAGATTTTTGTACCATACTGTGTGAGAACCAATACAAGCCTAAAAGCGCTAAAAATGGGACCCTCTTATTTGTAAAACCATGCTTCTACTTTTTAAGTTTATATACTACATGGGATCCCAACTTAAGAATTTATACTAAGTGAGTGCTAAGGAATTGACATGGATGTTGCACACCTAGTATAGTCCAAGAAGATTCAATCTCGTTCGTCATCACTTGGACAAGGTTATGAGCTATGTATACTATGTATGTTGGGCAAAATGTTATTTGATTTCCAACATACTAATTTCACTTTCTAGTATATTTCAAACGTTCTCTATCAAACTCTCAAATTTTGATCTTAGAGATCCCTCAAAATCAACTATCATTATTTTATTGGTCTTTTTGAATATAAAATGTCTCATTGTGAGACATCCATGATTTTATCTATCTATGTTTTTCACTAAGGCATGCATTCCACCCAAATGTGTGTTTGTGTTAATTGAGAGTTATTATGTGGTGGGAATAGACCCAATATGGTCTAAGGTATCCCACACTTTTGAGAGATGTTTAACACAAACCTAGGTTTCTTGGTAGTGTGTGACTACATCTAAGTGTATACCAAGGTTGTTCTTAAAGTCATACTAATACTTAGATCTAAGCTTCATGGAGGCATGTTTTAATGCTTCTCAAAGGCTTAAATTTTTGACTTGGTTGCTTCTCAAATACTTTGATCCAAGCATTTTCCATCTTGCAATGCAAGTTTAGGATCATGGGTTTTTGATGCTACATTTAGTGTTTTGCCTTAAGTCATTATTTCAAGTTGTTCCCTAGTGTTTATGCTTTATTTTTAATGTATGGTTTGCAATGTTATAACACTTCTCAAAGGCTTACAATTTTGACTTGACTTACTTCTCAACAAGTCTTATTGTCATTTATCCCTTGGTGTCCATTGAGTTCTCAACAATGCATAATGACCCATTCATAGGACTCACTTAGAGAACAATTCATCCTATTACAAAGCTCTATTTGGAGTACAATGCCATAACACAAAAACCTTCACTCTCTTTGCTCCCTTAGTATTTAGTATTTACATTGGTTGACCCTTCTCAAGGATGAGTTGGCACAATGTGGAAAAACATATTAACCTTGTGGGTAACACTAGTTGAATCACTTTTTAAGGGCACTAGACATCTATAACATTGTGGCACTGACAACATAACATATCCTACAAATAATCACACTAAATATTTTATTCTTGATTGTTTTGTGTAGGATAAACAAAGAAGCCAAGAAGTCCTTAGTGCTTAAAAGTAGTCTAGTTTGTGCTTGCAAGATAAACATTTGTTAGAGGCTAACCTTTATTGATCCTAATTCCTATCACAGAATAAAAGGCATAAGTGCCTTGTGTTACAAAAAAGATAAGAGGGGTCTACTATTATAGAATAAAAGGCATAAGTAACTAAGGTTGTGAAAAAGATTAGAGGGGTTTCATGTAGCAAATATGACTTTGCCATCTTCAGTAAACGTTGGAAAGTTTCAAACTTTCACAGGAGAGCTCAATAACTCAGGTTAGCCTCCCCCTCATTCGAAGCCTTTCTTCAACAACTTGCTTAGTATTCATGACCTCTGTGATTTGGGAAGTTATTTCCAGCTTGCGAGACCAAGGTCAATGTAAACTATATGAGTGGCCAAGGCCAAGGTCAATTCAAACCTCATGGGTGGCTAATAGATAGGGGCCCCTTGAGTAGTGTCGTTCCTTTCCACCACATGGTGTGACATCACACTTATTTAACGATCTAAAGATCATGATGCATAGGACAGCCCCTTATCTAAATTTAGGGCAAGCAATGGAGGAAAGAATCTTGGAGGTTGGGCAGTGTCTTAACTGTAGCACTGATAGGTAAAGCCTACTCGGCAAAATGTCTCTAATGGGTGGGCGAGCTTTTGTGCCAATTGTGACCTGCCACCAACTAAAACTAGTATTGCCAATTGTGTCCGTTACAATTCTGGCCTGTTCTCAAGACTATAGTCCAATATAATAATGCATCTTTATACATTTAGAAACTCCCAGTACATATATTATTAGGATATGTATCTTATTGTTGCACTACATTATTCCATTTAAAAAGTCCCAATATATTTATGTATGTCATCATTCATGTACTGATGTAGCTAGTCCCTTTAGAAAGTCCCAGTTGAAACGCATTTAAAGCTGATGAGGACGTACTTCTCTTCCTTCCCATATCAGCAGCTATGGTGGTGGGCTCTCAGATGATGTGCACCCAAAAGACCCAAACTGCTGAAAAGATGGACCTTTTTTCACCCTCCGTTGAAAAGTAGCAGTGAAGAAGTCTGCTTGATGACAATGGTCAGTCCAGAGATAAAAATCTCTGTGGGGAGAGATGGAATGTGAAGCTAATCTTTGCTTAAAAGCTTTCCAAGCATAGAACTGCATCAGACACAAAGGACAGGCTCTTTTTTCAAGGCCCCTGACTTTGCCTTGACAAAAAACTGAAATGATACTGTCATGTGTGCTTTTGGAAGAAGAAGATCGACAGGAATCAGGATAGTAAGCTGGTTTATGGTATGGGGATTCGGGTACAAAACCAGTTTATTTAGGATTAAGTTTTAACATCGGAAGGAAGAAAGGGAGAGTCTGAGAGAAGGGGGGAGGCTCCAGGCGGGGACTCGGGAGAGAGAGAGACAAAAAGAAGAGGGCTGACCAGCTACTGCCAAAAGAGAGAAGGGACTGTCAGAGAAGGATGGGGTACTATTGGTAAAGGACTGGGTGGGCATCAGAGGTCTAGTAGTAGTCTACAAGCAAGAGTAGATGCAAGGCGGGGGGGGGCGAAACAGAGAGATCACAGACACACCCTATCTCTGAACGAAGAGAACAAACTGAGAAATTGGAATGGAGCTGATTTGCAGGGAGAGAAGAGTGAGAACGGAGCTCTCAGCTGGTTTGCAGCTCTGAGAGAGAGAGAGAGAGAGAGAGAGAGAGCGAGAGAGAGAGAGGGGCAGATATAGTCATTTTCAAGCTTAGACATGGCGAACCACTCTCTCTCTTTTCTGCCAGCTCGAATTCCTTTTCCTGATCGTGAGTCTGTCTCTCTCTCTCTCGGGATCTCTGTCTCCACTCTGTTCTTTTTGTTCCAGGCCGATCGTTCTTCTCTCTCTCTCGTCACACGGTGCACCGGTTTCTCAATTTGACCCTTTTGCCAACCTCATCATTCTACTACGCCTCCCATCGCCTTCTCCTTTCCCTCTCATTACCTTCACACGCACACCAAAAGGTCCCCTGTTCTTTCTCCCGTGCACGGTGCTACCCCTTGGAGTCCAAACTCTGAGGCCACTATTGGACCTTATTCAGCTCAAGGGTGGTGCAAAAGCGGAGCTGAAAAAGAGGCGAATTTGCGGCCGAGAGAGAGAGAGAGAGAGAGAGAGAGAGAGAGAGAGAGAGAGAGAAGGTTTCTTCTGGATCCGCCCCTTGACACAGAGAGTAAGTATGTGCTGTAGCCTTGTGTTGCTTTACCCAGTCAAGAAGGGACTTCCGTGGTTGGCCTTTCTCCTACAGTCGAAAAAGGCAGGCTAGAGACAGCGAATTGGGCAGCACCGCCTGGCTCGTGGGCTCTTCTCTTTCACACTAAAGGAGGCCCTGCATTGTGCAGTCTTCTCCCTCCCGACAAACCCAACAGTGACTTTACCTTGATTCTGAACAAAAAAAGATGGGTTTGCTTCTTCCCTATCCCTCTGTTCCTTTTGTTTCTTCCTCCTGTGGGGCAAGCACTTGACCTCCTTCAGGGCTTCTTCATGGTGGGCCAATTCTACAGCCAAACAGGCGTCCAACCTTTTTCCTTGCTGCTTATCATTAGTACAATCAGACTCACCCCGAAGGCAACCTTTTGGTCTGCATGTGTTTCTTAAAGTACAGAACTTCCTGATACATCTGAACTCACTCTACATATGACAGGGGCTGGCTGAGCCTGGCTCTTCTGAAGTTAATTTTTTCTGGTTCAACAGCCAGACTTGGGAGCTGGTCTTTTCTTTCCATTGTTGCATTTTGTAAGGTTTTTGGTGCTTTTGGCCCTTATCACAGCACATGGGTGGGGCTCTGGTTGACAACCTTCGCCACTGGTGCCGCCATCGCTGGAACAGGCTCAACTCGCCTTGCGTAGCATCAGACGTTGTGGCACCTGAAACTACAGTGACATTCAGGTCCTTGCAGGAAGCTAGGGCTCATTCAGTGTCCCAACAGGATTCCCCGAGACACTCTGACAAGGAAATTGCTCCCTCAGGACAGAAAAATAGACGGAAAATGCATAAGACTGACAAACAAAGGGCCAAAGTTAGTTCATCTCTTTTTCTTTTGCATTCCTGGATGTTGGCAATGATCAGTGGATTCATCTGTTGAATATTCATTCCGATGCCTTGCAACTGCATATTTTGATGATTAGGTGTTTGGATTTTTGCAGAGTGACCAGGAAGTTGAATTCTTTACAGAATACGGAGAGGCAACTCGCTATGTACTGCAGGAGGTCATAGGTAAAGGTAGTTATGGTGTTGTTTGCTCAGCAATTGATGCACACACAGGAGAAAGAGTTGCGATTAAGAAGATCAATGATATCTTTGAACATGTGTCTGATGCCACACGCATCCTTAGAGAAATCAAGCTTCTCAGGCTACTCCGCCACCCTGACATTGTTGAACTGAAGCACATTATGCTTCCTCCTTCAAGGAAGGATTTCAAAGATATCTATGTTGTCTTTGAACTAATGGAATCAGACCTGCACCAAGTTATCAAGGCCAATGATGATCTGACGGCAGAACATTATCAGTTTTTCCTTTATCAGCTCCTTCGTGCATTGAAGTATATTCATACAGGTTGGTTGCCTTTTCCTTTAAGCATCGAAAACTCTTATAAATGTTCTAAAGTACAGAAGTTTAAGGCCTTGGAGCTGGTATTATGCAGCGAATGTCTTTCACAGAGATTTGAAGCCTAAAAATGTGCTAGCAAATGCTGACTGCAAGCTTAAAATCTGCGATTTTGGTCTTGCTCGTGTTGCCTTTAATGATGCCCCAACAGCAATATTTTGGACGGTAAATTATGTACCATGCAACTTCTTGACATTTCTGTTCAATGCACGACAGCTGGTTTGAATAACACTTGTTTTGGGTTAGTAGGATTATGTTGCTACACGATGGTACAGGGCTCCAGAGTTATGTGGTTCCTTCTTCTCCAAGGTACTAATATTGTATTTCTTCTGTTTTGGAGAAGGTTAAAGTATTATTACCCCCTTGGTATTCAATCTTCTTGCTTTGGATTGTGACTGAGGCCACACAGACAACTACATTTCCCAGTAACTCCATGTCTGTAGTGCTTAAACCATGGGTTCCATGTGGGTTGAATTGTCAAAATGTGACATGCCATAACTTATTGAGGAAAAACATTAATTCCTTTTGTATTTGTGATTTCCAGTACACTCCTGCAGTTGATATATGGAGCATAGGGTGCATTTTTGCGGAGATTTTGGGTGGCAAGCCTCTATTTCCTGGGAAAAATGTTGTCCACCAATTGGATTTGATTACTGATCTGCTTGGAACACCACCACCAGAAGCTATTTCCAGAGTAAGTGTAAGATCTTGCAAATTTTCTGATCAGTACTTTTCTGTTTTCATTCCTATAATGCTGTCTCTTTTATCACAGATACGTAATGATAAGGCTAGACGTTATTTGGCTGGCATGCGGAAGAAGATTCCAGTCCCCTTCACACAGAAGTTTCCAAATGCAGATCCTGCAGCGCTTCGATTATTAGAGAGACTTCTGGCATTTGATCCAAAGGATAGGCCCACCGCAGAAGAGGTAGCTCAGTAGATTACTGTTCTCATATGTCATAGATTGGTTCGTTTAGTGTGGAAATGCTGCTATAGTTTCCAAAATTGGTCAAAACATCAAGGCATGGCTGGTCTTCAGTGTTTACCCTTACATTGATTACAAAATATTCCATATCTTTTTTCACCTGTCATGGATTGAAAAAGTTACTTCAAGTTATCAAAGATAAAACATACTAAAAGTTTTCAGTACAGCATAAATAACATCGACAGGCTTGTATGCAGCAAAGAAGGTACTAAATGCAAGTAAATTAGAAGAGTCTGACTTAACTCCAAACTGCCAAGATATATTGCTGCAGTGAGACTTATATTCAAGGGGAGCAAGTACAATGCTGGTCCAGGAAGATTTGGACCTCGATTGTCAGTCATGAAGCCTTTTTTGCAGCTTATAACACTTTTGTGGACGTTACTGTAACATATGTAGGTAGAGATGCATTGGGGCATGAGAGAGAGAGAGAGAGAGAGAGAGAGAGAGAGAGAGAGAGAGAGAGAGAGAGAGAGAGAGAGAGAGAGAGAGAGAGAGAGAGAGAGAGGCATTGGCATATATGGACCATGAGGAATGTATTCATCTTTGATGCTTCATCAGGAGTGTAGAGTCATATAGTCCACTTTAAAGGACTTCTTCATTGGCAGCTCGACTTGATTGACTTAACAGATATTCTTCCTAGACAGGATTTGCTCACTTGGCACATTGCAGTTTCTTTTGCTTCCTTCTAGTCACTCTGCGTCCTTTGTACCTTGACTGTGATGTCTCAGATTTTATGCATGCTGGCCTAGAGACATCCAGTATCTTGTAATCATTTAATCTTGTACTTTTTTTGTAATGAATACAATTGCCTTTTACAAGAGAGAGAGAGAGAGAGAGAGAGAGAGAGAGAGAGAGAGAGAGAGAGAGAGAGAGAGGCAATCCAAGTGATTGCCCGGGATCATATTTGTACACCTAAAAGAATGGGGGGGGGGGAGTAAAGCAATATTAGATGTGGAGATGCACATGATAGCACTCCAATGGTCTTTATTTAAAGATGTGTGTTGGTTAGTGGCCTTGGGCTTCCATATCACAATTCTTTCCGAAACAGGCATGAGTATTTTGCATGGCAATACTAGAATTTAGGCTTTATGGTGGGATGTGATCAATGCTGATCAGTCTATAAGCATCTTCAGTGTTATTGACTCATTTAGTTTGTTGAAATTGATGCTTGAGAAGTTCTCTTGGCACCTAAGTGATGATTGAGTGCAAGCCTACTCTCTATAAGTTGAAATGTTGGATACTTCTAAAATTGTCTCATGGGAAGGAAAACAAGAAGCTTGGCCAAGTTGAAAAGAGCGGCAAGGCTCGAGCTAGTTTTATTGTTGCTGATGCGGTTCTACCTATACAACAAACTTTGATGCCATTTCAGTCAATGCGAAGGATTTTTACATGCACCCAAAGGGTCCTGTAATTTATGGGAAACCATTTTGGCATCCTTGCTTGTTTGGCAACCCTTTCCTCGCTTAGACTTGGATAGCCTCTGGGAGGATTGAAAAATTAATAGATGGCTGCTCTTAGAGCACGTATCTGCCAACGAGATATATCTCAATTCCCTTTGGGGGCACCACAAAGGTAGAGCTTGGTGGAAATCCACAATGATAGCAAAAAAATAATGTCCAAATGTAATGTCTTTGTTTGGAGAATGCTGATGGGTGGACTCTTTCTTTTGTTGCTCTTTCAAGAGACAACACTTCCAATAGTTCTTGCTTCTTTTGTACTATAGCCGAGGAGATCTATCAATGTTGGTTTCTCTCTTGCCTAGTGGCAATGCACATATGGTCTCTAATGTCCAAGGTTTGATGTAATGCTATCGAGGCATTGTTGCATCTATGAGATTGAGTTTTTGGCAAACCCAAATTGATAGATTGTGTGCAGTCACATGTTATAATTGTTTTCCACTTTTTGGGCTTTTGGGGCTTGTAATAGTTGGATTATGTGGAACGCAGTCACTTTTGATTCCCATTGTGGAGTGCATAATCATATTGGTCACTTGAGAGGTCTCCTACCGTTAGAGATTATCATCACTTGGATAGGCCTTTCTTGTCATTGGTGTGTGTTGGCAGTCCAACTTCGTCTGTAGGTGTGCCACGTTAGCAAGTAGGAGTGCCAGGTGGCAGCGCAGAGCTGATCACCATGTTAGCTGGACAGGTCGGACGATTTTTTATAGTCAGACAAATGTTGGGCAGTCGACTGCATTTAATGCAGCCGACCTACATTATTTATGGCATTTTTTGTTGGCTATTGATTTGAAAGCTCGATGGTGAGAACTACCGTAATTGGTGGGTTATGTTGCTTGCCATTTTGGAGTCCTATGATTTGGGGAAGCTTGTTATGGAGGCCAAGGCTTCGTCCTATGATTTGGTGGATTCATCGTCCTTCTTCGTGAGATGAGTTTAGATTCTCTTCAAGTGATAAGTTGGAGTTGGCAAAAGCTTAGGTATATTGGGACAAACTCAATGCTTGCATTCGCTCGTTTTTTCTCTCTCATGCACTACAGCTGTGACCTCTTATATTAAGCATTTGACGGTGGCCCGGGAGATACGGTTGGAGCTTGATTAGATGTATAATCACATGACTGTCATGAGACCTGTTTCTTTGGTAGTGCAGATGAGGAGCATGAGTGTCAATAAGTCATCTTCTATGCGGAAGCATATTAATAAGCTGAGGCAGCTTCAGATGCAGGTATAAAATGCAGGGAAGGTGATCACTTTTGAAGACATGGTGATAACTCTTATTTCATAGTTACCGCCCCATTTCAATGGTTTTTATTCCGCCTTGATTGCCTTAGGGCAGTTTGAGACTCTTCGATGGGAGGAGTTGGTTACTATGGTCAACACGAGTGTTGAGAAGCCAAATCAAGGATCCAATCAACTGACGATAGCGAGAAGTATCCGTCACGGGAGAATCTGAGTGTGAAGTGGCCTTCTAGTTCGGATCCATAGTAGTAGTAATAGGCCGGTAAGTCTCCATCTTAAAAGTCACCAAGAGCTCCTGAATGTACCTCTGCTGAGAGAGGCAAATCCCCCTTTGAGATTGATAAATCTCGTGACCCAAGAAGAAATGAAGAAGCTCCAAATCCGTCATCTCGAATGTTTGATGTAAAGCTGTCTTGCTCTCTCGGACCTTCTGTGTATGATCCCCTGTCAGAATCAAATCATCAACCTACTACACAAACAACACACGACCAACCTCGAAAGTGTGCACATAAAGTTGTGGAAAAGCCAGGAGGCTGCTCAACATAGATCTTCTCTTGCAAGTCACCATTCAGAAAGGCCGACTTCACATCCAACTGATAGACAGGCCATCTCCTACAGCTCGAATAGTCGCCATACAAGCAGTGGGGGCAAAAGTATCATGGAAATCAATGCCTGGGCGCTGAGCAAAACCTTTAGCAACAAGGCGAGCCTTGTGCTTGTCCAAAGAACCATTGCTAAGGTACTTGGTCTTGAAGACCCACTTGACACCAATCACCTTCTTGTGAGAGGGATAAGACACAAGAGACCAAGTGCCATTCCTCTCAATAGCCTCCAACTTGGCTTCCATAGCCTACTGCCAATGATCAGATTGCAAAGCCTTCTTAATTGAAGTGGGCTCACGATCCTGCATAACACAGGTCAGCAAACAATTGTTGGAGTAAACAAGCTCCCAAGAATGTGCCTAGTTCCTCCATGACCTCTGTGGTCCATCTTGCAGTTTCCACTCCTCAGGGACCCCCTCGATCCTTGAATCTCGGAGTGTATCACGAGCCCAACGAGGAGGAGGTCGGACCTCTCCCCGTCGCTCTCCATCTGCTGAAGACTTAGGAACATCCATTGGCGGAAGCTCCACGGGGGTGGCCGGTGGAAGGGAAGACTCTAAATCAGACGAAGAATCTCCATCAAAAGACTCTGGCTCCAAAGGAACTATCTCGGGAGCCCAACTCTCCCCTGGATCTCCAAGAATGGGGTGCTCCTCACCCCTCTCTGTGGCCGGAACTTCCAGGAACCGCACATCTTGGCTCGTGTAGACATCCCGCTTGATGGGATCAAATAGACGATAACCTTGGGACTGGGAGTTGTAACCAACAAAAACTTGTTGTCGGGAAGGCGTCTCGAACTTGTCACACCGCGTCTTCGGAATGCGCACATAAGCGTCACATCGAAAGATCTTGAAATAAGAGACATCGGGCTTAGTCCCAAAGTAAGCCTCAAAAGGCGTCATCCTGTCAACGGCCGAAGTGGGAGATCGATTGAGGATGTGAATTGCAGTAGCCACTGCCTCGGCCCACAGACTCTGAGGTGTCTATCGGTGCTCCATCATGGTGCGTGCCATCTCGATCACACTTCGGTTCTTCTGCTCCAAAATGCCATTCTCTTGGGGAGTGTTGGTGTTAGCTAACTCCTGGTGAATGCCCCTATTTGCTCAAAAACAAGCAAACTCATTAGACATAAATTCACCTCTCTTGTCTGAACACAAGGTCATCAATCACCGGCTAGAACGGTTCTCCTCAAAGAGAAGCCAATCCTTGAAGTGAGAGAAAGCCTCCGACTTCAAAGTTAAGAAATAAGCCCAAGTCATCATGCTATAGTCATCTATAATCAACATGAAGTACAAGCTCCCCTTCAGGGACTCGGTCCTCATTAGGGCACAAAGATCCGTAGATACAAGCTCCATGGGTGAAGTAGACCGCCTCAAAGCTTTGTTGGGAATCGCATCCCAATGCAATTTCCCACGAATGCAGGAGACACATGGCTGATGGCTCACTACTATATCCCACAAACCTCGAACAAACGATCCTTGTGACGCCTTCCGAAGGTACTCATAGTTCAAGTGGCCAAACGGAGCATGCCAAAGCTCGGACTGTGTCTGAGAGGTAAGAGCTGTGGAAGACTTCAACTTGTAGATGCCATCCTCCTCATACCCTGCAAAGAGAACCTTCCTTGATCCACGATCAAGGACTTGAACAATATCATTGTCAAACTCCACCAAGAGACCAAGAGCACAAATCTTATGGACTGAAAGCAAATGATACCCCAAGCTTGGCATGTACAACACCTCGGAAGTGTGGGTACCACCACATTCGTCTGGAATAAGCTGCATCTCACCCCGTGCAACAATAGACATAGAAGAGTTGTCTCCAATGAGAATTTGCCCACGCGAAGGTCGCAAATGGGCAACACCATCGGAAGAAGGAGTCATGTGCTGTGAGACACCACTGTCCACAATCCACTCTCAAGCCTGGGGAGCTGTCATCGCAGCATCAGAAGTCTTTGATGTGGAGTCCTCAATGACTGCTAAGTGTAGAAAAGCAGTTGATGAGGGTGCAGCCACCGCTCCAGAATCCTTCGTGTCCTTCTTCTTGGTGTCCTTCTTGTCTTTGTCGGAGCAATCCTTCTTCCAGCGACCGGTCTTACCACAAATATGGCAAGTCGATTCCTTCTCCTTGTCCTTCTTGGATTTGTTGTCCTCCTTCTTTTGGTCCTTGCTCTTCTTCTGAGAGGCTTGACCAACCAAAGTCTCCGATTCGGAAGCATTTTGTCTCTTCAATTGTTTCTCTTGGTCCAAGACCATAGAAACCAACTCTTCCCACCGAAGAGTCGACTCCCGCCCTGATGCAATAAGGGCGGAATAAAAGGTATTGAATCGTGGCGGCAATTGGGACAGTAAAGTGATCGCCATGTCTTCGGATGAAATAGGCTTCCTTGCATTTTTAACCTGCATCTGAAGCTGTCAAAGCTTGTTGATGGTTCCCGAAGCGAAGAAGACTTATTTACGGACAAGGTCAGAAACCCTCTTCATCAGGGTCAACCGGTTGTACATCTGGTCGAGCTCCAGCCATATCTCATGAGCTATCGTCAAGTGCTCGATGTGAGCTATCACGGTTGTGGTGTAAGACAAAAACAGAAAAGATCGAACCCTGGCATTCAGTTTGTCCCAATGAGACTGGGCCTTGGTCAACTCCGCACGAGCATTGGAAGAGAGTTTGGACTCATCCCTCATCGAGGGCCTGGGAATCCCCTCCATCACCAGTTCCGCCAAATCATACGACTCCAAAATGGCCAACATCATCACTCGCCAGATGCGGTAACTGTCACCATCAAGCTTTTGATCCGATGGAAGAGTCGGTAAGACAAGCACCTTTCTGTCCATTATCGTCTGGAACTCCAAATCAGTCTTTGTAGACATGTTAACATGCAATACTTGCATAAACGCAAAATCAGCCCCCTCAGACTGTGTAAATGCAGCCTTCTAGGGCTGGTTCCTCCGCTGCCCAAACCTTCTTCACCCACCAAAGGCAATGAAAAAGTAAAATCTGCAATGGAAGGCCTCAAACACAGCCTTCCTCCCCTTCGAACAGCAATAACCTGCAGCAAATTCACCGATTAGACTCCTTTCCCGCACGCCCACGCTCGCTTCAGCCTTGATCCGATGCGCAGCCCTCCCGCTCGCCCTCGAATCCTGGAAACGCAGCCTTGTGTCGCGCTGAAATCTCCTCTTCAGATAGGTTCGGCCCTCAATCAGTCCGTCTTCACCGCTCCGATACCATGTCAGAGTGCAGTGATGCTGAAGCGTAGGACAAAGACAGAGAGAGTGAACACAGAGAGAAGAGTGAGAGAGAAAGGGAGACAGTGTAAATGCAGAAAATCTGCAGTGTAGTATGCTGTATAAGAGTGCAGAAATATACACGGGGGCAGAGGAAATATCGGCGTGTGTCTTCGACTTGATGACCTCGATCTCCATTAGCCTGAGCATAGTCTGTCTAAGCCAAGAGATCTCAAAATCAGAATTTGGATAATGAATATCGTGGAGTGTGCCACAAATTGGCTATAAATAGTCAAAAAATAGGAAATACCAGCCCCAGGTCGGTTGCATTAAATGCAGCCGACTGCAGTAAAATTGTTCGAGTGCACAAAATTTCAGTCCAATTGTACTTGTGCCATGTGGCACATGTCTGCCCTGTTGACGCGGCATCCTGCTGTACTGTGCTAACATGTTTGCCTACTGCCATACTTTGCTGACGTGGCACTACCCTCCGACTATCCAGGAAATGACTGTCTAACATGAGGGCCCCTTACACTCTGGAGTGGATTGTTGACAACGGTGTCTCATGGCACATGACTCCTCCTTCAGCAGGTGTTGCTCATTTGCGGCCTTCACATAGCTAGATTCTCATTGGTGATAGTTCTTCTATCCCTATTTAGGGACGGGGTAACATGCACCTTATTCTAGATGGGCAAGGTGATGCCCATACATCCGAGGTGCTTTATGTGCTGGCCTTAGGCTACCTTCTACTTTCGATGCACAAGGTTTGTGTCCTTGGCCTCTTGGTTGAGTTTGATGTGGATTCTTTTCGGATTCTTGATCATGGATTGAGACAGGTCCTTGCTTCAGGTTATTAGGAGAATGGAGTCTATAAGTTGCGGTCTAGCCCTAACTTTTCATCTTCTTACCTCTCAAACTTAGTCCGAGCTTTAACATGCTCGGTTTGGCTATCTCAACTATGATTACATTCGGAAGACGTCTAAGGGATAGCTTGTTGGAGGTTAGCCAGATATTGGGGTGAACTAGTAGCCTTGTGTATTTTGCATTCGTGGGATGCACTCTCATGATGTTATTCCCCGCGAGGCTTCAAGGCGGTCATCTGCACCCTTGGAGCTTGTTTCTACCGATCTTTGTGGACTGATGAGGACTGAGTCTCTAAGAGGGAGCTTGTATTTCATGGTAATTGTGGATGATTATAGCAGGATAATATGGGCTTATGTCTTGGAACTGAAGTCGGAGGCTTTCTCCAACTTTATAGATTAGTTACTCTTTGAGGAGAACCAATCAGGCCGGGATTTATTTCTAATAAGCTTACTTGTTTTTATGCAGATCATGCCACTAGGAGTTTGCCAACATAAACACCCCTCAAGAGTGGCATATTGGAGTGGAAAAATCGCAGTGTGATCGAGATGGTCCATATCATGATGGTGCATCGAGAGACACCTTAGTGTTTTTGGGTTGAGGTTGTGGCTATGGCAATTCACATTCTTAATTGATCCCCTACTTCCATTGTTGTTAGTATGACCCCTTATGAGGTGTATTTTGGGTCTAAGCCAAATGTTTCTTATTTTAGGGTTTTTGGGTGTGACGTCTATGTTCATATCCCAAAAACACAGCGTGATAAATTCGAAGTGTCTTTCAAAAGATAGGTGTTTGTGGGCTATAGCTCGCAGTCTCAAGGTTACCGATTGTATGATTCCGTTAAGTGAGATGTCTACACAAGCTGTGTTGTTCGATTCGTGGAAGTTCTAGCCTCAAAGGGGGATGAGAAACACCTCGTTCTTGGAGATCCCGGTGATAGTTGGGTGCTAGCAACTGTCCCTTTGAAGCCTGTGCCTCTTGAGAACTCTTCTTTGGATAAGGAGCTTAGTTCTTGGAGATCCGTTCTTGGAGATTCCGGTGATACTTGGGTGCTAGCAACTGTCCCTTTGAAGCCTGTGCCTCTTGAGAACTCTTCTTTGGATAAGGAGCTTAGTTCTTAGCCACCGGACTCACCGATTACGCCCCAAGAGTCTGTGAACCTTCTAGAGACTTCAGTAGATGGTGAGTGACGAGGTGAGATCTGGCCTCCTCGTTGGACTCTGACACTCTTTGTGATGTAGGGATTGAGGGGGTGCAGGTGTCAAAGTGAAGCAATGTGGAAGTGAATGACCAAGACAGATACTGCCACATTCAACAAGCTATCATTAAGGTGTACATTGCCTTTTAAATTTGTTTCACTTTCTTTCATTATGATAATTGATTTATGCATAACTATCTATCTTCCTATTCTAATTTCTCTCTAATATCCATCTTGATTCTCTCTTCCCCCTCGGGTTCCAACCTCCATCTCTCTTCATTCTTGAATCTTGAAAGTTGAAACTTGAAAGGCTCAACTCTCTCTTTCTCTCTCTAACCTCTAAGTATTGTTAGTATACTTGTAATTTGTAAATTGTGATTTGAGACTGGGAGGGGCACGAAGATCAAGACAGTGGGTGTTTCTTAGTCACGGAGAGACAGAGTGTGAGAGAGCAATAGCAGAGAGTGAGCATGTTTGTAGGTACAATGACAAGTGTGTACCTTTACGTTTTTGGATAGATATATATGTGTAAGTACAAGTGCTAAGGGTGTGTTCACACCCGAGCACATTTAAAGGCACGAGGGCCTTTATTCCCAATAACCTCCCACCTAAAGGCAATGTGTCTTAAGAGGAGAAAAGAATCAGCTAAGTTTGGGCATGTACAAAGCTGAAATACATATATCTATCCAACTCCCATCATTTGTCGGTGCTGAGCAAATTGCTTTGCTGGAAGACCCTTCGTGAGAAGGTCTGCAGGGTTATCATCTGTATGCACTTTGACAAGCTCAAGGCTCTTGCTGTCAAGTACATCTCTAGTAAAGTGGTACTTCACCTGCATGTGCTTTGTCTTTGCATGAAAGACAAGATTCCATGCTAGCATGATAGCACTTTGACTATCACAATGGAGAACATGTAACTCTGTGATGCCAAGCTCTCCCACTAGATGTGAAAGCCATAAAGCCTCCTTGCATGCCTCAGTGGCAGCCACATACTCTGCCTCTGTAGTAGACAATGCAACACACTTTTGTAGCCTGGAGATCCAAGAGACTGCTCCTTCTGTGAAAGTAAACACATACCGAGAAGTGGACTTTTTGTAGTCCGCGTGACCAGCATAGTCTGCATCCATAAAGCCATCAACAGATGCCTTCTGCTTCCCAAAGCAGATGCACAACTCCTTTGTGCCTTTGAGGTATCTTATAATACCTTTCATTGCATCCCAATGCTTCTTGCCAGGGGTTGCCATGTATCTGCTAACCACTCCCATTGCAAAGGCAATGTCAGGATGTGTAGCAACCATAGCATACGTCAAACTGCCAATAGTTGAAGCATATGGTAACTTGGCCATTTCAGCCTTCTCATCATCAGATGTAGGGCTTTCCTCTGCACCGAGTTTCACATATGGAGGCAATGGAACCCCAATCGTTTCCCCCCCTTCCAATTTGAAATGTTGCAAAACCTTGGAGATATACTCTTGCTGAGATAGATAGAGTAAGTCTTTTGATCTATCTTTGAGTATTCGCATACCAAGAATGTGATTTGCATCACCAAGATCCTTCATGTCAAAGCTGCCATGAAGACTTTGCTTCAGTGATTCCAAGGCATGAGTATCCCTTTCAGCAATCAGCATGTCATCTACATACAAGACCAAGAAGCTCTCCCACTAGATGTGAAAGCCATAAAGCCTCCTTGCATGCCTCAGTGGCAGCCACATACTCTGCCTCTGTAGTAGACAATGCAACACACTTTTGTAGCCTGGAGATCCAAGAGACTGCTCCTTCTGTGAAAGTAAACACATACCGAGAAGTGGACTTTTTGTAGTCCGCGTGACCAGCATAGTCTGCATCCATAAAGCCATCAACAGATGCCTTCTGCTTCCCAAAGCAGATGCACAACTCCTTTGTGCCTTTGAGGTATCTTATAATACCTTTCATTGCATCCCAATGCTTCTTGCCAGGGGTTGCCATGTATCTGCTAACCACTCCCATTGCAAAGGCAATGTCAGGATGTGTAGCAACCATAGCATACGTCAAACTGCCAATAGTTGAAGCATATGGTAACTTGGCCATTTCAGCCTTCTCATCATCAGATGTAGGGCTTTCCTCTGCACCGAGTTTCACATATGGAGGCAATGGAACCCCAATCGTTTCCCCCCCTTCCAATTTGAAATGTTGCAAAACCTTGGAGATATACTCTTGCTGAGATAGATAGAGTAAGTCTTTTGATCTATCTTTGAGTATTCGCATACCAAGAATGTGATTTGCATCACCAAGATCCTTCATGTCAAAGCTGCCATGAAGACTTTGCTTCAGTGATTCCAAGGCATGAGTATCCCTTTCAGCAATCAGCATGTCATCTACATACAAGACCAAGAAGCTCTCCCACTAGATGTGAAAGCCATAAAGCCTCCTTGCATGCCTCAGTGGCAGCCACATACTCTGCCTCTGTAGTAGACAATGCAACACACTTTTGTAGCCTGGAGATCCAAGAGACTGCTCCTTCTGTGAAAGTAAACACATACCGAGAAGTGGACTTTTTGTAGTCCGCGTGACCAGCATAGTCTGCATCCATAAAGCCATCAACAGATGCCTTCTGCTTCCCAAAGCAGATGCACAACTCCTTTGTGCCTTTGAGGTATCTTATAATACCTTTCATTGCATCCCAATGCTTCTTGCCAGGGGTTGCCATGTATCTGCTAACCACTCCCATTGCAAAGGCAATGTCAGGATGTGTAGCAACCATAGCATACGTCAAACTGCCAATAGTTGAAGCATATGGTAACTTGGCCATTTCAGCCTTCTCATCATCAGATGTAGGGCTTTCCTCTGCACCGAGTTTCACATATGGAGGCAATGGAACCCCAATCGTTTCCCCCCCTTCCAATTTGAAATGTTGCAAAACCTTGGAGATATACTCTTGCTGAGATAGATAGAGTAAGTCTTTTGATCTATCTTTGAGTATTCGCATACCAAGAATGTGATTTGCATCACCAAGATCCTTCATGTCAAAGCTGCCATGAAGACTTTGCTTCAGTGATTCCAAGGCATGAGTATCCCTTTCAGCAATCAGCATGTCATCTACATACAAGACCAAGAAGCTCTCCCACTAGATGTGAAAGCCATAAAGCCTCCTTGCATGCCTCAGTGGCAGCCACATACTCTGCCTCTGTAGTAGACAATGCAACACACTTTTGTAGCCTGGAGATCCAAGAGACTGCTCCTTCTGTGAAAGTAAACACATACCGAGAAGTGGACTTTTTGTAGTCCGCGTGACCAGCATAGTCTGCATCCATAAAGCCATCAACAGATGCCTTCTGCTTCCCAAAGCAGATGCACAACTCCTTTGTGCCTTTGAGGTATCTTATAATACCTTTCATTGCATCCCAATGCTTCTTGCCAGGGGTTGCCATGTATCTGCTAACCACTCCCATTGCAAAGGCAATGTCAGGATGTGTAGCAACCATAGCATACGTCAAACTGCCAATAGTTGAAGCATATGGTAACTTGGCCATTTCAGCCTTCTCATCATCAGATGTAGGGCTTTCCTCTGCACCGAGTTTCACATATGGAGGCAATGGAACCCCAATCGTTTCCCCCCCTTCCAATTTGAAATGTTGCAAAACCTTGGAGATATACTCTTGCTGAGATAGATAGAGTAAGTCTTTTGATCTATCTTTGAGTATTCGCATACCAAGAATGTGATTTGCATCACCAAGATCCTTCATGTCAAAGCTGCCATGAAGACTTTGCTTCAGTGATTCCAAGGCATGAGTATCCCTTTCAGCAATCAGCATGTCATCTACATACAAGACCAAGATAAACAGGCTGCCATCTGCTGCCTTCTTGGTGTACTAGCAGTGATCCACTTGACTTCTATGGAAACCTTGAGGCTGCATGAATGTATCAAACTTATGATACCATTCTCTTGGTGCTTGTTTCAGCCCATACAAACTCCTTTTGAGTTTACATACCATCTTCTCTTTCCCTTTTTTCACAAACCCTTCAGGTTGCTGCATATATATGTCTTCATGCAGATCACCATGTAAAAATGTAGTCTTTATATCCATCTGTATGAGTTCCATATCTTCAACTGCAACCAAGCCCAAAATGGTTCTCAATGTGGTCATCTTGACTATAGGAGAGAAAATCTCATCAAAGTCAATTCCATGCTCCTGCTTGTACCCCTTTGCAACCAATCTTGCTTTGTACTTTGGTGAGGAACTAGAAGTAACCTTCATCTTGTAAACCCATTTGCATGGAAGTGTTTTTTGCCCTTTAGGCAACTGCACCAAGTCCCAAGTGCCATTTTTCACAAGAGATTCCATTTCTGACAACATGGCTTTATACCATTTCTTGCTGTCCTGTCTGTACATTGCTTCCTTGAAGCAAGACGGTTCACCACAGTTTGTCAACATGACATAATCAGCCACATTGTTTGCACCAGGAACAAATCTGTCAGGTTGTCTAGTAGCCTTAGACGATCTCCTAACCCAATGATCATTGTTTGCTGATTGTTCCTGCAAATTTCCATTTTCAGCATGCTGTCCTAGCATTTCAGCCTACAAATCAGCATTAACAGCTTGCTGTCCTGGCTGTTCCTACACATGTAGTGGCTCATTATCATGGGCAATAGCTGGCTGATCATTTCCAGCATTATTTTCTGCATTTACAGGTTCATTTACAGTAGGTATTTGTTGCCGTACAGTGGGCACATTTTGCTATCCAAAAGGTATTTCTTCCCTAAATACAACCCTACGGACTTCCTCAGTCTTTTTGGGCTGTTTATGCATGCGATCTTCCTGGAAGATAACGCCATCGCTGCGTACTACATTCCTTTTCTCAGGATCCCACAATTTGTACCCCATTTCACCCTCGCTACCATATCCTAGGAAAATGCATTTACAGGACTTTGGCTCAAGTTTGCTGCGTTTTTCTTTACGAATGTGCACAAAAACCTCGTAGCCAAACACTTTTAGGTGAGCATATGAAGGTGGCTTGCTCGACCACGCTTCTTGGGGAACTCCCCCCCCCAAGGACTTGTTTGGTGACCAATTAATTAAGTGAATGGTTGTTATAACAGTCTCTGCCCAAAAACCATGGGGTAATGCAGCTTGAGAAAGCATCGTACGAACCTTATCTTGTATGGTCCGATTCATACGCTCTGCAATTCCATTTTGGGGCGGATTATGAGGGGTAGTGAGCTTGCTCTTTATCCCTTTGCTTTCACAAAATGCTTGAAAGACCTTGGATTCATATTCCCCACCATTATCAAAGCGAAGACACTTGAGTGTCTTATCTGTCTGATTTTCAGCCAATGCCAAGAATTTTTTAAACTTGTCAAGCACTTCATCCTTGCTGCGAATAGGGTAAACCCATACCTTCCGTGTAGCATCATCGACAAAGGTGACAAAATATTTATTTTTCCCTAAAGATATAATCTTGGCATTTGACATACATCCAAATGTACTAACTCTAGAGGAGAAGATTTCAAAGAAAGAGACTTTTTACGAGACGTTTGTGCATGTTTGCGATAAATACAATGATCACAATGCTCAAAATTAGCATAATGAAGACAAGGCAAGTAACCCAAACAAGAAAGCACTTTCATTCCTGTTTGACTCGTGTGTTCCAACCGGCCATGCCACAAAGAAACGCTTGGCGGCTCGGTCATGGCAACAACATGGTCACGCACACTAGATACATGACGTGGATACAAAGTATCACTCTTGCAACCTTTGGCAATCACTCTTGATCCCTTACAGATCTTCCATTTTCCATCACCAATGGTGGTATGAAAACCATCATCATCTAGTTGCCCTGTGCTAATCAAGCTCTTCTTGAGCTGAGATACATGCCGTGCATGCTGAAGTGTAAAGACAGAGCCATATTGAAACTGTAACTGCACATTGCCAATACCTGCAATCTCACATGCATAGTTGTCCCCAAGATGGACAACACCATGTTGACCCCCCCCCTGTATAGGCAGAGAACCACTTACGATGAGGGGTGACATAAAATGAGGCAAGTGAATTAAGAATCCAAGTATGCATGTCATCATCTTTATTTGCAAGTAAAGCATGTGCACCAAAGTGTGAAGAGACAAAGAGTACGTCACTCCCACTATCACTGTCATGAGTGACTACATTCACCTCTTCAATTTTTACACTGCTCTTCTTAGGCTGATTGTCCTTCTTCTCTTCCTTGCTATCATCTGTCTTCTTGCCTTTTCCTTTCTCTTTCTTCCATTTGTAGCAATCATGTTTAAAGTGACCCTTCTTGCCACAATTATGGCATTCAACATCTTTGCCATGTGATTTACTACATCCCTTGCTATCATATTTGCCTTTCTGTTGTGATCTACCCCTAGTATGCGAAGCACTGGAAGACTTACTGGATGCATTGTTTTGCCGATTCATTTCTTCCATAAGTAGAGCACTCTCTACATCAGCATACAAAAGGATCACATTAGAATTGCTCATAGCACTCCTGAATGTATCCCAACTCTCTGGTAGAGTGCAAAGCAAGAAAGTAGCCTTAAATTCCTCATCAATCATGAACTTTAAGGTAACCAACTGGTTGAAAATGGAGTTAAACTCACTCAAGTGAGTAGACATTGCTGTACCCTCTTTCATACGCAAATCCATAAGCTTTTTCAGCCAATACACTTTGCTTGCAGCACTCTTCAGTGCATATAGTTTTTCCAGTCTAGTCCATATAGCATATGCAGAATCCAAACCTTCAATGTTGAATAGCAAGGCATCAGAAGTCGATAGCTCTATGGTTGAGCGTGCAAGCTTATTTAACTTATCCCAATCGTCCTGTTCCATGTCCGTGGGCTTTGCTCCTTTGGTTTTGATCGGCTTTGCTTGCTTCTTTTGCAACATGATATTGTAGCACTGCTTTTGCCAAACTGCAAAGTTATGTGTGCCTTCAAGCTTCTTTATGTGCATCAGATTACTGTTGTCATTGCTGCCAGCCATGATATTCAGCCCAAATGTGACCAAAAAACAGCAAATGCAGGTCCAAAACTGTCACCCAAGTGACCAAGGTACAAACAAGTACCAACCAGCAATAAATAACCACGTAGAAGCACAGATTTCAGATCAGTAATTAAATTTTTAGAAGCACCAAACCATGTGCTACAGCATTATCCAACTGATTACAGTTGTTCCAAGGGCATGTGTATCACATTACATGAGAAATCCCAAATTTTAGCTGCAATTTCTGTTGTACATGTACCCACGGGCATAAAATTTGACACACACGGTCAAAAGCCCCAAAATTTTTGTGCTCAAAGCATCAACCCCACATCTGCATTTTCTCTGTTATGCATAGAATATGCCAATTTCGCCAAAATAGAGCAATTTCAGCAAAACTCCCAAATTTTACCAAGTGTTGATGTCCAAATTGCGTGGAATTTAACCTGCATGTACATAAATTGATCAAATGTTGCATAGATTTTACCCAAATTGCAAAAGCCCCAAATTGCACGGGGTCCAATGTGCATCAATGTCGAGAAATTGGGTAAATTTCAGCCCAATTTGCGCATGTACATGAAAAGCCCCAAATGTCGGGGACAAAATGTCACAAAATTCTTGCAATTTCTGAGAGACAGATATCACTATTGCATCTTGCTCGCACCAAATCTGGACAAATCCCCAAATTTTCCAAGTTCTACGTGCACTAATTTCAGTGAAATTGAAAGAATTTCATTAAAATTAGAAAAAGCCCCAAAATTCCTGGGCAAATGTGCATCGACTTTGCAATTTCTGAGTTAGAATATCTAGTTTTGCGTTTTTTTTGGGCTTGAGTTGCACAGAAATTTGTGTTGTGGCTCCACGCGTGATGAACCCTTGGTAGGGGAACTTGAAGGAAAAAAGAAAATTTGAAAGAAAAAAAAAGGTTGAACGATGGGTTAACGGACCTGCCATGCAGGTCGCCGCCTGGTACATGCTGTCGTGTCGCGTGTCGAGGCCGTCAGCCAACTGCATCGTGCAACCCGCTCGTTGCTGAACTCGTTAGCATGTATGCAGCTGGGCACCCTGTCTCATCGTCAGTGTCGGTCAGCGTTAGTCGTCTCCTGGTCGTGTGCGCCTTCTAGCTCCTGGTCACGGCTGCCCGCTGCTGCACGTCACGACTGTTGCTGCCCATTGCCTACCAGGTCAACGCCTACTGTTGCCTGTCTGCTGCTGCCCATCGCATGCTAATTGACTCACGCCATTGACTGTCTGCTGTCCGCCGACGGCTCACTCTGCAACTTGACGTCTACTCAACTCGCCCTCTGCGGTGTGGTCTTTTGCCTCAGCCCGACACACAGGTCGCCAAGAACTCCAGCTGTTTGCTAGTCTCATTAGATCTTGGGAAGCGCACAAAACTTGATGGCTCTGATATCAATTCGTAGAGACCGGGAGGGGCACGAAGATTGAGACAGTGGGTGTTCCTTAGTCTCGGAGAGACAGAGAGCGTGAGAGAGAGCAATAGCAGAGAATTAGCACATTTGTAGGTAAAATGACGAGTGTGTACCTTTAGGTTTTTAGATAGATATATATGTGTAAGTACAAGTGCTAAGGGTGTGTTTACACTTGAGCACATTTAAAGGCATGAGGCCTTTATTCCGAGTATGAGGCCAAGTTTCCCACGATTTTGTGGACTCCATGTGCAAGTCATTGTTTGGACTGCTCATGGAGGACATTGGGAAGCTCAAGTGGGTGAAGAGGGTGGTTCACAAAGCTACATCAGTTGTCACCTTCTTCACGGTAAAGGTAAAGGTGCTTGCGATGTATCGTGAGCATAGCACATTGGAGTTGAAGAAGCCTTCTTCAACTTGCTTTGGTTACATGTGGTTATTGCTAGAGCGCCTTTATGAGGTGCGGTTCGCCTTTCGCCAGACAGTGGTGTCTACTCTATGGAATGAGTGGGATGAGCATGAGATAGAGGAGGCTAAAGCCATGTAGCACTTGTGCCTTAATGTGCAGTTTTGGCAAAAAGCCCATGTCATTGTCATTGTTGCGACTCCCTTTTATAGGGTGTTATGTATGAGTGATTGCGAGGGGTCCACCATGGGCCTTCTTGTTCACTTCTTTAGAGTGGCATTGGTGGAGGCATGTGCTTATATAGTGAACACAAAGACACAACGTACACATGTTTTAGAGATAACAGAGAGGAGATGGGCATGGATGCATAAGCCCATCCATGGTTTTGCTGCATTGGTACATCCGGCCTACAAGTCGCCAGCGGTCATGAATGAAAGAGAGTTCCAATCGGACCAGCTTGCTTATTTGACTTGTGTGGTCGTTGTGGATGGCCATAATGCAGTGTTGGAGGAGCTAGGATGCTATGCAGATTAGAGAGGGCATGTGGCTTTTGCTTCTCTTACTTGTTGGAGGAGAGAGTCACTTGTGAAGCCTTTATTTTGGTGGCAAAACTTTGGATATGTATCGGAGACCCTTCAGCCATTAGCTAGGAGGGTCCTTGCGGAGGATTGTTCTTTACGTGCATGTGAGAGAAACTGGAGTGCCTATTCTCTCATTCACACAAAGATTTGCAATCCGCTTAGCACACAACAGTTAGAGCGGCTAGTCTATTGTCACACTAACTTATGTATGATGAGAGATATGATGAGCATGGGTAGTCCAAAGCAAGTAAAGATTGAACTTAACCATAAAATTTAAAATTTGTTGTTTTAAACTTTGAACTTTTACAATTTAGACTTTAGTATTCACAATCTTACTTGCATTGTGTAGGTGAATGTTGATACATTCAAGTTGACGGGCAACACTCTTCCGAGTGTACATCAGGAGGTGGACGAGGAGGAGGAGATGATTTTTGTAGAGTTCTATAGATAACTTATAGCAGTAGATATTCGTGACACTTATAGTTGTGGGTGAGGAGCTCAAGTAGGTGGTAGCAGGGGCATGGCCATTTGATGCCCTCTAACATCCAAGAGGGGTGGTTCGAGTGGCTTGGAGACATATGTAAGGCGTGGCTCCAGTAGCTCACATCCTATGCCTCATGATGACATTGTCAGAGTGCAGCGGTGCGGAAGCGTAGGACTAAGAGAGAGAGAACGCAGAGAGAGAAGAGAGAGAAAGAGACAGTGGAAGATGAAGATCTGCTATATAAAGTGTGCTGAATACAAAGATGTAGATAGAATCTGCGTGTGCCACCGGTTTGTAATCTGCGAGCAGAGAAGTGTAGGAGACTGCTGGAGAAGTCAGCTATTTATAGCCAGAATCTGGGTGAAAACCAGGGTGCCAAAAATAGCCTGTCGGCTGCATTAAATGCTTTAATGCAGCCGACTGCCTGAACAGGTCAGACTGCCACGTGACAGTCTGACTGTGCAGTCCGACTGCACACGGACAGAAACTGTCCGACTGCACCTGCTGCTCCTGTCCGACTGCACCTGCCCTGCTGCTCCTGATTAGGCTGTGATCTCTAACAGACATCCCCCCCTTGCCTACACAACCACCACCTAGGGAGCCATCATTTGATGATGATGGTAATCTCATCAGTGAGGATGAGTACGAGTGTGTCTCATCATCCGATATCGAGGACTCATCTTCAAATTCTCTTGATGAGCACTTAGATGGTTCTGATGATAATGATGATAGTGATGCATCATCATAGATTCATAGGTCTCTCTCTTTTTTGTATCTACTATCATTGTATCCACATGCATGATGCCACTATGATACACTAGGCTATAGTTGTATCACATGTTTTGCACAACCCATGCAACCGCGATGTCACCCTCATGTATTCATCTTATTTTGTAATGAAATGGCTATTTTCACTTTAAACGTGTATTCTATCATTTATTGATTTATGGTTTTTAAAAAAAACATGTTAATTTTTTTTCGTACTAATATTGTACCGTACCTTATAAGATCATAAGGTATCGTTTACTACCGTATCGTACCTTTTGTACCTGACAACTATGGGGATAAGTAGTGGTGGTCAAGGAGTTGGACCATTTGGAAGTTTACTGGCAAGCGAGTTGAAAAGCTTGTACACACTTGTGTGAAGGACGTGATGTCACAACTCTATAGAAACAGAATTTGTATCCTTTTTCATTAATTTGTCTATATAATGATTTATTAAATTTGTTTCCTTTGCACTAATTAGATATAAAGAAAAGTGCATTGGAGCTGGCCACTGATGAGTGGTCACAGGTTATGGTGGACCCACGCGGTGGGTTAGAGAAAAGATAGTTCACACTTCCACCTATATGGCCCGATTGGGCGCGTGTGACCAGAACTCACGCATATCAAGGTTAGACTCACACACAGAAATGATTGATGTCTTGAAGTGTGGGCTAGATCCGCCAGAACAGACAGTTACAATCAACAAGATGGCATGATCATGAAATGCTTGTACAATGTGGATGTATGGGCTGAAAGTTTGAAATGCACATTTCTTTGCATAGGAAAGTCACATGAAGATTCTAATACCGTTTTTGCGATGTACACGGAAAAAGCTTTCATATGACACCCATATTGGGGGGCTCCCTAAATTTTAGGAGCCTCGAATTAGCCTAAAAATGCTAGTCCTAAAAAATAGGGATGCCATTCTAAAAATAGTAAATTCTGTACTCTGACTGTGCTTATTAAATTTGGTTGTTTCTATTCTTGACAGTATTCAGCCCAAAAAGGAAGGCCATAGAGAAGAGACAAGTGTCAAGACACTTGTCACACAAGTTTCCAAGTGTCCCACCACTTGTCACATCTCATGACATGTGGCTGGACACTTGCCTTGTGCTACTCCACTTTCCCCTTTTGTACTAGCTCTTCCCTCTCCTATAAATAAGAGCTCGTTTTTCTTCATTCAGCATCATTTTTCTTTGCTGTAAACTCATGTACAGCACCCACAGATAGCCAGAAACTGGCCCCATCCATCCCCATCATCATCCCCCACTTTTCCATTATCAAATTCCTCCATATTCCCTCTTCTATCACTGCTGTTTTACAAGACAGCAAGCCTGTAAATTCATTACAGCACCTCCTTCTCGAGCTCTTTCTTGCATTTTAGCAACAAGAAGCAAGCCCTATCCATGTACTGTTGATCAACGATGGAGAAACGCTGATTTCCCCTCTTTCTTCTCTCATACTGTAAAGAAATTAGTTCTTATCATTGCATAATAGATAATGCACGGGGGGGGGGGGGGGGGGTTGCCCATCTTCAACCCTCAATCTTGTCTCCGTTACTTTTACATTTTCATGGCTGTAATTTAGTGAGTAATTTTCATTTTTAGCTTTAAGTGTTCATTCTCTTTTATAATAGATCTCGAAAACAAGCGAATATCATAATTGTTAAGCATACTACGTTGTTCGGGGCGTTTACACGTGAATAGTGTCCTTGTCTCCATGTAGCAAATGGAGAGATTCAAGATTCTTCATGATATAGAGTCTTACAGATGGAGCAACTCTTTGGTGGGAGTTTTATGTCATGATCCACATAGTGATCACTTTTTTTCAAAATACGCTCAACTATTTTTCATCAACACTTTGACCTATCCTACTAGTGCTTGTGTCATCATCCTTCCCTTTGACATCACTTGAGAGTGTGCAGTGGAAGAGAAACATGAACATGGAGAGAAAAGGAGAAGAGAGAAGACTAGGAATGAAAGAAAAAACTGCACTGAATCTGGAAAGAACGCTAAATACAATGATGGATTGTTCAGTCCCTACACATAGCCCAAAGCATTGGCGAGGGCACTGGATCAGTCTAGAAAATGATGACAGCACCAGAGATGGCAATGGAGATGGAGTGTGCAGCCAGCAGCCCTTGTGAATGACAGAGAAGAATGCCAAACTCCAAGTTTGCACCTGTAGAGGATGAAGAAGAATGAATGATCTGTCCCAAAGTGGGACCAAGCTATATATAGCTGAAATGCCCTAAACTGCCTGAGCAGCCAGCTGAGCCACTAGATGTGGTAGTTGGCCAGCTAAATCTGGCTGACTAGCAGCAGAAAATGCTGATGTGGCAAGGGAGGGATGCCGACAGAGGCAGACGAGGCAAATCCAAGTTTGCAGGGGGTGCTTAAGCTGATTGGTTCCTAGAAATGAACACTAATGTGACTAAGAAAAGAAATGCATGCTCTAAATAGAGCTGCCACCTTCATCAAAGCACATGATATGCATGCTAGAGCTCCTAATGTGCTTGTTTGACTTAGACTGAGAGGCTCATAGGTAGGAGACGACAATATATGGCAAGCATGATTGCTAACACCTCTTTTGAGATCTTGGATGTGGCCGAAGGCTGAAGAAGATATGGATCTGAGGGTGACAGGAAGAGTGTGAACGTCAATGAAGTTTGTCAATGTAGACTGCCAATGAAGAAGCTCTTCACAATCTTGGAACTAAGGGCTAGGGAATCCCACATCCGCATCATTGATATTGTCCCCCTTTGAAAGGGGAGGGAGATACGACTCACGAGGGAACGATTAGAAGAGCGGATGGGGGATGGGATGGAGCTTGTGGAATAGATGGTGCAAAATCGAGAACTGGTGCAAAAATAGACAATTGCCTCGGAGGACCTTGCATAAGTGAAGGTGAATGGAGCCTCTATAGTCCGCTCTCTTGCTAACTTGTTGCTAAAAGAGTGCTTGAAGTAGAATCCACAATAAAAGCAACTTGCTTAGTGAAGTCAACCTGGGTACCAAGTCGAGTAAGGCCATGAATAGAGAGGAGTGGAAAGCCCAAGTCTAGAATATGTAGGACTTTCGAAATGGAGCTTGAGGAACAAGTTGGCAATAACGGCAAAGTGCCAAATGGACAAAGATCTTGTAACAAATCTCCTTGCAGAGTCATATTACTCAAAGTATTGTTGACAATAAGCCAAGGCCTCTTGGAAGACAAAGCATCCGATGAAGAAGGCTCCCCGAATGTATGGATATGAAGGAACATAGACTCATGGGCAATAGTTGGTGTAGAGGTCAAGGAAGGCTTAGATGATTTAGTTCCATTCTTTACTCCTGGACGAAGTTGAGGGTACTTTTTTCAACATTTCTTCTTGAGATGTGTTCCCTTTTCACAATGTGGGCATCTAGGCTTCTCTAAATTTGTGTCAGAGCTTGAAGAACTCTCTTGTTTCTCCTTCTTGTGCTTGACCTTTGATTTCTTTTCCTTTCCCCCTCTTGTACGTATTGTGAAAGCCTTCATGGAGCTAGATCCATTGGCTTGTATCTCTTTGAGACGCTCATCATGCTCCAAGACAAGCAGGGTAGCTCCTGCCATAGAAGAGTCTCTCGGGACCTCCATGTAAGAAGGTTGGTGTAGAAGACATCATACTTAGGAGTTGGTAGTTGAGTCAAGAAAATCATTGTCATATCATATGAAGATATCATCTTGCCAAGGAATGCAAGGTCATCCCCCATATCCTTCAACTTGTTGATGTGATCTTGCATGGAAGAAGAGTAATCACTAAGCATCCAAAGTGTCTTCTCCAAGGTAATCCAATGGGCTAATGCCTTGTGATGATACAAAGAAGCAAGTTTTGTTCACACGTCCGCCGTTGTCCACAACCAGCATTCATGCACTAGGATAGAATCCTATAGGCCCATGAAGAGGAAGGATGGGGCTTTAGAGTTGAGCCAATCCCATAGGGCTACACGATCCAATGTCGATCCTACTTTGGGATCCTCCACAAGATGAGGAATAGGGTGGGTGACAAACTTCCAAAGATCGAAGGTGTCAACAATACACTCCACCTTGCAAGACCAAAGCAAATAATTAGATCCATCAAGCTAGTCTTCTTTAGGAAAAGAAGGGAGAATGGGCACTTTCATTGATGGTGCCATCATAGGCATCCCCAGAAAGATGGGCCCTATGGGAGACATGAAGAGGGGGAGGAGATTGCTACTCTGATTTGTGTGACTTGGCAAGAGAGGGTTCCCATTTAGAATGGGGCATTGAGCTCCGATCTTCACAATGATCATGCTGCATCTCAGAGGGAGTATGAATAGAATCCTCATTTGAGTCATCAAAGTCCTGGAACCGGTGATAATCAATAGCTCTAGACCTAAAAACGAACTTAATTTGCTGCATTTGACTGAAGAAGAGCTCAAATGGAGAGAATAATCAGCAATACCTACAAAAAAACAGTTGGAGATGCGTTGCCTTTGTTGAAAGTACCTATGAAATGCAAAAAATCTGTGTTTTCTACAGCAAACTACAGGCTGAATATTCGCATTTTCAGCAGTAGGGCGGTCTTCTCTGAGAAACCTTTGTGTCCTCACTTAGGCTCTCATACCATGTGAGAGTGCAACGGAAGAGAAATACGAACATGGAGAGAAAAGGAGAAGAGAGAAGATAGCAGAAATGGAAGAGAAATTTGCATTGAATTTGGAAAGAAAGCTGAATACAATGATGGACTGATTGGTCCTTGCACGCAGGCCAAAGGGTCAATGAGGGCAACTGATCAGGCTGGAAAATGATGACAGCATCGGAGATGGTGACGAAGACGGTGATGGTGACAGTGATGGAGTGTGCAGCCAGCAGCCCTTGTGAATGACAGAGAAGAATGCCAAACTCCAAGTGTGCACATGTAGAGGAGGAAGAAGAATGAACGATCGACGCCAAAGTGGGACCAGCTATATATAGCTGAAATGCCCCTAAACTGGCTGACCAGCCAGCTGAGCCACTAAATGTAGCTGGCCAACTAGTAGCAGAAAATGCGGAAAATGTTGACATGGCAGGGGGAAAATGCTGACAAGGGCAAACAAGGCCAATCACAGTCTGCAGGGGCTGCATAAGCTGATTGTTGCTTAGAAATGCACCCTGATGTGACTAAGAAAAGAAATGCATGGTCTAACTAGAGCTGCCTCCTCCATCATCAAAGCACATGATAGACATGTTAGAGCTCCTAATATCCCTGTCAGACTAAGACTAAGGCTCACAAGCAGGAGATGATAGTGCATGACAAACATAATTGCCAACACTTCTTTGCTTCAACAACTAGCTATTGCCAAGGATTACGGCATGTACATTTGATTCCTATTGTTGTGTAATGATGATATGATTGATCTTTTGCTTGTTACTCCCCTTGGTGCGGGAATTGGCAGATGAACGAAAGTGGAAAAACACAGTATAAACATTGACACAATGAGCAGTGAGAGGTGAACATTAAAGCCCATAATTAATCATGAATGAGCAATGGAATCCATAACTCAAAGCGTGGTAAGGATCAATGCCAAGTTTCAACCCAAACCACATTTCAATATTGAAATGCTTCAATATGTAGTGTTTTGCCTATTCATTTCACTCCAAGCGAAAGAAGACTTTCTATAGAAAACACTGTTGAACATATGTATTTTAGATGTGTTCTCTTGCCGTTTCGTGTGCTGTTTTCACTTAGAACCTATCCAAAATTGAAATGTTTCATGCTAAAATGCAACATTTTGGGGTTGAAATGTTTAGAGGATGAAATGTTTTGTAGTTACATTGCCAAGAATCTTGTATGTAAGGGCATCACATGGGCATCCATTCTCATCCTTGATCAATCCCTCATTCTCACATTGTGCCAACACTCCATCCTCATCATTCTGCTTCTCCATTGGCTGCACCCCTCACTATATGCAATAGTCACCTAGACTTAGAGCCTCTCCAGGTGGTTGTGTTTTGGCTGCCATTGCAGCCCACTCAATCGCTAGACTGCAGCACATTGTTGTGTTTGGTTGTGCTAGCTCTGGAGACTGGTATGTCACGTGTTACAAAAATGAAGAGGAACGGAGCAAGAGGGCAACCTTGTCTCATTGATCTATGCATGTGGAATCTCTCCTCTAACCCGAGTGACTTAAGACCTCACAGTATATTGAAGAGTATAAAGTTGTAAGTCCTCTGACACATACTGGGGAAACATTGTCCTCTAGAAACTCTCAATTTCGTATTGTTCACCTTCTCGAAATTGAGAAGTAACACAATTAGGTGCTAGTTCTTGGAGTGTAGAAGAGCTCTTGGAGCTGACAATAGCTATGGATTCCCAAAGGGTGAAAATGTTATCTTGGATTTTACATCTCTTAAAAAATATTGTCTTAAGGGAGTGAATAATATCCAACCTCAGAAGAGATGGGCTTACATTGATTGTCTCGCTAGAATTTCTGCACAATTCCTAGCAAGATGGTTAGTCTCCATTGAGTTATCTCTAATTTCTTTGCATTTCCTTTAGGAATGAGGTGAATCGGTATCCTTAATAGTCTCTCTGGCATGTCTCCTAATGCCACGATACTCTTGGAAAGTTGTGAGAAGACCTACATTGAGAGGATCGAATAGCATAATAAGGTCTTGTCCAAATATGTCCTCTCTTGAGAACTTACCATGCATTGTCAAATGGAATCTTTTGCATGATCATGGATGCAGTGCATTTATCTTGATTCAGCCAATATTTATTTTGGTTGAATCAACCAATATTGTGGATGTAGTGCACATATCTTGATTCAGCCAATACTTATTTTGAACAAAACTGATTATTTTGGAATTCATAATTCAAAACAAGTCAGTTACAATGGATTTTTGGCCGCTTGCATGCAATAAAATACCTTTGTTCATAACACAATGGACTTGGAGGCTTTATGAATCATTCATCTTTGTTCTCTGTTTGTGGCTGCCTTGATGATCACAAAGGTTTCATAGCCTTTATGAACCTTCTGTATCTCTTTAGTCCAAAGGGGATGTAGACCCATATGGGGTCATTCCTCTTATCTGAATGGGTTCTTCATCGGCAAACCAGAGCTTTGTGATGGTCTTGGATGGGTCATGGTTGTTCCTATGTTTGCTCTTGTCCATAACTGTGTGAGTGCGCCTCTCATTAGTTTTCCTTGCCAAAGGAAAATTTTGGGCTTTGTTCGACAAATCAACAACTAGAGAGCACCAGAATGACAGGATTCCAAGTATGTGCTCCCCTCTTGAAATCTAACAAATGGCTTATTTTTAAGTCTTAATGGCAGAACCAGAGTCACTGTATGGACATGCTTGTCAAACATGGGTTTCTAGCTTTTGAACTCAGATAAGTCTTCATGATACAGCCAGATGCACAATATCAACATCCTTGTGGAACCTGGCAGTCAACCTTTCGGGTTTTAAAAGAGGGCACTCCACCATGTAGTATATCTGAAGTGGAAATTTTGGTACTGTGACCTGGTGTGGAGCTTCAGACCCAGCCACAATATAAAAAATGAGTTGTTGTGGATGGATGCATGGTTTGATCATGCTCTTTCCTACATCTATTGCATTGTTGAATTACTACAACTGCAACAGAAACAGGAGCAATGAATATTGTACCTTGTCTTGGTTTTAACATTGTGGGAATAAACATGAACTAAAAATGCACATCAGAACAGATATAATAAACAACTTGCTTTTTTTTCATGTCTTTATTCAGGTAGCTTATCTATCAAATCGGTAGTATTGCCAAGAATTTGTCATCCTCTTTTAGCTGCATAACCTTGAGGCTTTCTTGTTTCTCCTATTCTGTAAATTGCTTCCTAGCTTTTTTTGTGTTGTCTGATGGCTGATGTGTTTTTAGAGTAGTGCTCTTAGTTTACCATCAAGCATCTCCATGTGTCAACTTTGAACTTGGAACATCTGAATGAAACATGCCTATTAATGATATCAATATTGTCTTTTTCTTTCCTTAATTTCTGTTTTGACATTTGATCATTGCTTCTTCCATAGGCTCTAGCTGATCCATATTTCAGAGGACTGTCAAAGGTAGAACGTGAGCCATCAGCTCAGCCAATCACAAAAGCTGAGTTTGAGTTTGAGCGACGTAGGATGTCAAAGGATGATGTTCGGGAGCTTATTTATCGCGAAGTAAGATGACTAATGAATTAAGTGACCACAGTGGGTTTTCTTAGGTAGTGAGGGAGTAAAGTGGAGGCTTGCTTTATCTGTTGGCTGGAGTTATGATTTTATGTTAGACATATGCATGTGCATTTGCGCTTTAAGAAGCTGTCTAATAGAGCTGCTGTTCAGATTCTGGAGTATCATCCACAGATGCTCAAGGAATACCTTCATGGGAAAGGCTCAGGGCGTTTCACATATCCAAGGTACAGTTAAATAATCATGTAAGGCAAGATAATCAAATGTGCATGCATTGCTGATTTTTATCACATATATAGACCTGTATCCATACATGTATGATCATTGTTGCATATCTCTGAGTACTTGCATGTGCACATGCATTTTTTGAGGCCTTGTTGTGCTAATCATGTCTTTGTCAATAACTGACCAACAGTGCAGCAGATCAGCTGAAGAGACAGTTTTCTTATCTTGAAGAAAATTTTTCCAAGGGCTCTTCGTGCTTACCTCCACCAGCAAGGGAACATGCTTCATTGCCTAGGTAGATGGGTTGCTCTTCAACTAGAAACTTCGTGAAAACCAACTGAGATTGAAAGGCTGAGTATTCTTTTCACCTGTTCTCTTTCAGGGAGCGTGTTCTGGATTTCAGGGAGGATGGTTCTAAGCATGAGAAGGACAACGAGAATCCAGAAAAAGGAGCTAGATCTGGCGTGAAATCATCATTGAGAGCTTCTCAAAAGGTTTTTCAAGGTATTTGCTCGTCTTCACAATTTCACACAAAGCTATCTGCACAGTTTCAACTCTCATGAGCTTTTAAATTTAGAGACTCATAAACGATCAACATAAATTATGTGATGTGTGCCATCATGGTAGGGACTTTTTCCAGCCTGAAACTATTTTTGTTGACATGGCTTGTTTCCATCTCCAGATGGATCCTTTGAATGACTGTAGCTTTTACGTTAGTTTCAAAACCAATTTCCTACTATGCCTGTGTAGGAAGACATTAAATCTCAAGTTTAGTCTTTTCCATGTAGGACCTCACTATAAATCTGGGATGTTTCTGAAATATGATGTCATGTTGATACAATTGGATATGTTGATATTATGTATTCCATTCATGAGACATTTGAATTTTTTTGGTATGACTTTATGCATGTCTTTTTTGAGTGGTGGATGATAGGGTTATACTCTGTTCTGGTTCATACGTTCATGCATGCTCATGTGTGTGTATGTGTGCGTGCACGTGTGTGGTTGCATACATAAACACATTGGGTGATTGCATGCATGCATCTGTGCACGCACATACATACACACATGCACCGATATGCATATGCACATTCACACATCTAGGGGTGCACACACTCTTGTTTTGTAGAAAACCATTGTATTATTATTGATGTACAAAGTGGCTAAACACTGAATGAGTCAAGTCATTAGAAATCTGTCCATGTGATCAAAGGCAGAAAAATTTGATTTTGCACTATTCTCAACCTAAAATGGTCATGCAGACAATTTCCAATGGTCACATTTGATTCTTAATTATCCAAAACCCAGCTTGATATGTTGGCATTTGAATGTGACAATTCGGACTTTTTGCAATTTACTCACAAGTCGGCAACCAGCGCAAAAGGATTATAATGCTCCCATTATGCAAGCGAGATCCTCTTATTCATTTCAAGGGAGAAAAAAAGAGTCACCAAAACATTCTTGCTCAATTGCATGGTTTGCAACTTTTTGATTGATCTACTTTTGTGGCTCAGATGCTGTGAGATAAGCAAGATAAAGATGAGTGGCAATCACATGAAACATAGAGCTGAGAGGTCATCCTTACCTTACTGATTTTCCCAGATCTCAACATTTAGTAAAAGTAGGATGGGGAATGTAAGAAGCATTGCTTTCCTGTAAAGCCATAAATATTATTTTGCAATTTTGATCCAAAGCCTAATTCTATGATCATTTGAGAGAGAAATTCCCAATGTATAATGAACCCTTCCTAGAAATATGGCATTTGTTTTGAAGGCCATGCATTATGCATGTTGAATAGCAAAATGCCTTTCAAATCATCACAAATGTTTTGTAAGATTCAACATTGGGTCCATCCCATTCAAGTGTTCCATTAGGAAGCTTTTTGAGAGCATGGTGCAATTATTTTTCATTGAAAGAATCCTCAAGTGAAAAGTAGTAGAGGTCCCTGAAATTAGATGTACATGACTCCAAAGCATCTTTGGCATTGAAAATGTTAGGTGTAGGAGTAGAAGGAACTGCAAATACATTTGCTAAGTATTGAAGACAAAGCTGATGCCATATTAATGGAATTTGTCTGTCTAGAGTAGTACATAATTAAGACAAAGCCGATGCCATATTAATGGAATTTGTTTGTCTAGAGTAGTACAATCCTTTCAAGGAACAACTCTTGTCTTCCATCACTTTGTAGCTAGCTTTGATTTGCCATTTTTAAATTTTTGCATGAGGATGGCATTCAACTTTGACAAATCAAGGGCTCCATGATTCACAACCTCATGTAGATGCTCCTAAGCTGATCTTGCATCATTATGATGCTGAATATTTTGAAATTTTGTAATACTCTACATAGTCACAAATGATATGTTGCATGTGATGAAGAAAATTGTGGTAGGCATATGATCCATATCATCAAGTATTTGTGAAGGACGTATGACAATTGTATCTTGAACTTCATGTTTAAAATTTGATATGAAGGATAACTGTTGTTTAATAGCAAAGGCCTTTTATGATCTAGAGGATCATCAATGATGTTCATAAAGGCACGTGATCCAGCAAGTCAGGTGCTATATCAATCCAAAGCTTGCATGGAAAAACGATTTGTTAGGCTTCGTTAAGCAAACACCATCTATCCAAACGGGCTTAGTGATCAATGTGAGTGTTACGATGATATGTATTGCTACATATATTTGTAGAAGTCCATGTCTCCCAAGCATCAAATTGTTGCATGAATGTAGCTCATTTATGCGTTTTAAGAGCTAGAATATTTGCAGCCAAGGATAAGTAGCCATTTGAGTCCATAATTTTTCCTTGTGACTAGAAGTGTAAGGATCATTAACAATGGCTAATTTTAGTAATCTCCTTAAATATGTAGACTGGTATGCGATCATACCCGACGTAGCAACCTTGACCATGAGCTCCAAGAGTTCAAATTTATTGAGAGGGATGATTTGATTGGGTTGGTATTGGCGGTTGCTTGCTGAATTTGCCACCATTGGCTTATTCAAGTTAGTTGATGATCAAGTCATTGTGTTCATGAGTAAATTGCCACAAAAATACTTCAATTTTATTGAGAAAGTTATCTCATAGCCCTTGTTAGCCACCTCGTATGAGTTTGAGTGTTAGCTATCGTGTTATGCTTGGATGTTTGATCAATTTCGTAAGAAATGCCAATTTTCATATTTAGAGGGGGCCTTGACTTCCTAGAAGGGGAAGAATGCTCATATGGCCATTGGACCTTTGGTTCTTGTTATACTCCATGGGTTATTTGATTGGTCTACTAATGCCACAATGATGGACATCGATCCTTGAGCACCCCTTATCTCTCTTGAGAATAGACTTGATGAGCCCCATCTCTTTTTGAGTTGTCCTCTACATATAGTGTGGAGCCAAACACTCTTGAGCCCACTTTCCCTAGAGATTCTTCGGTGTAGTTAATCGTGGTGCCTTCCTCTAGTTCAAATGTTAGTAGTATCGATTGCAGATCTACCACATCTCTGGGTTGCTTCTTGCAGGGCAAGCTCTATCCTGGCTTCTCTCTTCCGCTGAACATTCCAATTCTACATCTTTAGCGTGCTTGTGTTTTGGTAGTTGAACCATCCCAAAAGCCAACACACCACACTTGCAAGCACTTTTCATTGAAATTGAGGTATATGTGGTATTTTTTGCTCCTAACTTGTCTTTTCAGGTTGGCACTAACCTCCATAGGACCTATTGGTTGATTGGGACAGAGACTTGGATCGTCATAATACTCATTATTTTGGTTGCCCTTCCTTCATGGGCTTCAAACTCTGGAGGGGCATATATTCTTCTTCTCCGAAGGTTGAGTTTTTGCCTTGAGGCGACCTTGGAGGCCATTCATTTCATAAGTTTTCAGGTGGACATGGAGCTCACTCTTCTTCTTTGAGTGTTTCTTGTTTCTCCCATTGACGTCGACATCTTGTGGAGAGAAGGGGTGCTTATTTCTCCTTTCACTATTCGGTGGGGGGTTGGTATTCTTCTCTTGGTGCTTATAGGATCTTGTACACACATACCTTTGTATCATCATCCGTTTGCCATTTGCATCTTGATGATCATGATTGTAAAAGGGGGGCTTAGGCAAGTGGACAATTCTCTTGCAAGGACACCGTCCAAATTGTACCATTGCATGGTATTTTACTTGAGCATTACATTTGGTATTGACCTTTGCATTGCTCCATGGATTGGCTTTTTGTTCTTGTAAACATGCATTTGTGTCTATCTATCCTTTTTCGATTGAAAGAGTGGTCAACTCTAGATCCATCATATTCACGGCAGTTCACATGACAATCTCCTGGGGTACTCTCTATTACAGTACCCCACATATGCTCTTCCTATTCTCTTCTTCATCAACACCCACAAGTGGATGGGTTTGCTTTTTGTTTTATGATGTTTTGGAATAGACCATCCCTTTTATTTCCTGCTGGGGCACAGATACTTTATAGGATCGAACCAAACAGGCCTAAAAAGAAAATTTCAAAGTGGTTCCATTGCCTTTGTAGGTCGTTGTTGGCCATTGGGTAGCTGATGAGCACCCTTATTACAAAAGTTTCATGAAATGACTTCTTTCCTAGAGAGTGTTTGTGTCCCATAAGCCAAACCCTAATTTGCAAGGATCCACTAATCTATAAATAGGAAGCAGCCTGTCCATTGAGCCTATATCATATTTTCAGGTTTTCCTTCAGTTGTTGCCCAAGTCCCCACTACTATCTACAACCCTTTGAAGCCGACACCTTAGTTCGTGGTGGTGACTAGCTGTCATCAGCTCATTGTGATTAATCTCCAACCCTTTTGACCTTGCATTCACTGCAGGCGGCAGCTTTCCAACCTGACCGCACTGATTCCAGCCATTGCCACCAGTCAGAGAATTGCCAAACTCTTGCATTTGTTGCTCCCAGCCACCTGCAGCCTGCATTTGCAGCCTACAGCAGTTGCCTTCACTGCCTGCTGTGTTTCAGGGTCCTTACAAAGTACAACACACTCTGCAGCTCATACCCTCTGCCTTGGTCCTTCAAAGACACAAGGGTTCGAGGTTTTGTATTCATTCTGCATGGTGTGCTTACTGCATTGAACATTGTATCTATTCCTTTGTTCATTCATCTTCTATATTCATCATCTCTGAGTTACCCCAACCCACCTGAGTTCTTTCATCAATCTTTGTGTTGTCATACACTTGTGTTTGTATTCTTTGTTTGACTATTTCTTTACAATCACAATTGCAACTACTGCTGCGTTTTGCTGCCTGAGCCCTTCCCTTATTGTCATAATCAGATGTTGCAGCTTGTACCCTCTCCACAAGCTTGGAACAGCTGTATTTTGGCTGTCCCATCCTGCCTGCGACTGACCTGCATTATCTTCATGATTAGACATCTGTGTTCTTGGCTGGTTGGGATCCAATAGAGTATGACACACTCCTTTAGCATCCTTCACTCACTCCTTTAGTGCATTATCATTTTATTCCATTATCTAAGCGTTCTTTGGTTTATTGTGTTGATACATATACTCTGTGCACTCTGTTAGTTCCAGGGTTCTCCTTCATGCTGATTTGAGTTCTGATTCTTAGGGTTGATTTGCTCACACACCATACAGCAATGCCAATTTATGACATTCTTTGGCACATGAGGAAGGTCCATGTAGCTCTTATTTCTTTGTGTGCATGAAGGTTGCTGTGGCTCAATTCGATTCACATTAATTATAGTGCCATCCACCTGCTGAATGTGCATAATAGTAGGCTCCTGCTCTTGGGTAGTGATGCAGAACATTCACAACTATAAAGGAAGGTCTTCCATTTTGGAGTCACTTTGTGTAGATTTTCCATCTCATGATGTTTATCAGAATAGAGAGAGAGAGAGAGAGAGAGAGAGAGAGAGAGAGAGAGAGATTTTGTCTTGAGTGTGTATTTTCTTGTGCCATAATCAAGAGTTATGAAAGGGAACTTATGATGTTGGACTTGCTCCCTAGGTTGGTCTACTTTGTCTTAAAGTGATGATGAGAGAGACCCTTACATCTTCTGATGAAAGTCCATCTTGCCTTTCACCTTTTTGCCCACTCTAATTCATTGTTGTTTAGGGATTTTGTGAGGATAGAGATTGACTAATGGATATGGCCATTGCCCGTCCAACTTGTTCCTGCATGCCTTGATTTCCTTTTCCACTTTTTTGGTAGCTGTTAATACATTGCCTCAAAGTGACCTAATTGTTAATGCTAGTTGTTTTGTATTGCCTGGAAAGGATAAGAACTGGCTTTTATATGTGTTAAGTATGAGCTACCTCCGTGTCCACATCAATACTCCATGCACATGCTTGAATGTATGCATGTTTGCTAATATATGCATGAGAGAGAGAGAGAGAGAGAGAGAGAGAGAGAGAGAGAGAGAGATGATCTGTACTCCTGTCAGGTGGCCATGTGAAGGCAGGCAAAACCACTGAAGAAGGGGAGGTTTCGCAACCCAAGAGACTCTTCAAAAGTGCTAGTGTCAATGGGTCATTTACATCTGCACCTGTCTATGCAAAAAGGAATCCTTCCTTGAGGTCCGAAGTGGATCTTGTAAACTCTGCTCATGAACAAGCAAAGATGCAACAAAAAACACACATCTTAGGTTTTGAATTGACCAAGAGGCTTCAAGCACTCCATAGTGGCCTGGCTCGCTCTTGAGTGGACAAGTGCTGCCCCTGCAAGCTGTAGATTACTAACCAGTAGCTTCAGCAGCAGTAGAGCTGCTGCTTTGTATGATAAAGCCCCCAAATTGAAGGGGTGAATATAACCATATTCATATGTAAAGATTCATGCAGCAAGCAGTCCTTAAAGCCAGTTTCTTGGGTGCATTGCCAATCTGGGCCCCACATTGTGCATGTGAGATCATAGTTTTTATAGCATAAGAGAATCAAGGATGTACCTATGCAATTGCCATGTTGAATCTGAGAGTGAATGCATTCTTTTCATGTACATTTAGTCACTTAACTTGTAAACACACAGTTTCATAACATTTAGTCCCTTGCAATCACAGTTTTAAACTCACATTTTTAATCTTTTCTATAACCAATGGGTCAAATTCATCTTTCTTTGCTGAAGAAAAGCCAAGGGCATGTACAGCCATCAATGAAGGCAATCATAGCTTTTATAATGTCTGTTGACATGTTTCAACTTCATACCTTCTACAATGGCAAGGATGTCGGATGAGATAATCTTTATTAAGCAAAGGAGTATACATATGCATTGCTTTAATGTTCATTTGATTATGCATCAGGATAAGAAGTTAGCTTAATAAGCATATAGCTGATGGATGTATATATACATGTATGTACATATACACGTGTGTGTGTGTGTGTGTGTGTGTGTGTGTGTGTGTGTGTGTGTGTGTGTGTGTGTGTAACTACGTTATTTAGTCTATACGTATCGATGACCAATGAACAAAGGTTTCACAGAAAAAAGAAACTGAATACAACTAATTGCTCCAATACTTGGCTATTTGAAATCTATGATAGATTTGGCTAATGTTGGCAGTGGCATCCCTATTATATGAGCATCATGTACATGAGTGATTTGTTAGTAGATTCTAGCGGAGAACAAATTGCTCTTGTTTATGTGCCTTTCAAGATTAGTGTCCACAACCCATGTTCATACATGTTACTCAATATACATTTTGTAGATGGGAAGGAACCATGTAGCATATACTGCTGACTTGTCATAATGAGATTTCTATTCTTAATGGGAATTGGCTTGAAATTCGCAAGGTAGACAAAAGCTGGAATGTAATTAGGTGAAAATGCAGGGCTCATGTTGACCTAATGGAAAAAAGTATACTCTTTTAATTGGCATTGTATTCTCAGTTAACAACTTTAGATTTGCATTGTACACGAGTTGCACAGGAGCATTGCCTTTCAGATTTTTTTGGGCTGGCTATGAGAATGAAAAGAGCAACATAAGTATAGTACATAGAAAGGTAGAACTCCGCAAAATAAGGGGAAAAAAATTGTAAGGACGTTAAGAGTTCCAATGGCACAATTTTGTAGCCTAGGTTGTAACATGCTGAATGGGAACAACCGTGTGGTTTGAGGTTGCTGTTTGATAAATGGTAGTGTTTGCCCTATGTTGTTATCTACTTCCTTTGAAATTGTATATCGTGCAAGATTATGCTTAATCAATTTAAGACGGTATGCGATTTTGTTATCATATAGCCTAGCTTATTACCTTATAAAAAAACACAATGAAAGTTGTCTAATAAGCTTGTTTATAATTTTTCCAATGGCTTGCCTTAGGTAATATGAAAGAAAAGTGGTCTAGAATAAATGAAGTTAGGATAATGAATGGTCCCAAAGTGTTAGTCAATTTTCCATATGTTCACATGGATGTGCTCCAAACTACATAGCCTAGCATTGTAGGAGTTGCTGTGTTGAACTTGTCCATTACAATGAAGCTTATGGTGTAGTGAGTGATAACTTAGGGTCTTTGCAATGTTTTTAATGGCAAGTTTGTAATTACTTATTGGAGGTTTGCATACATTAAGTAGGATGAGAGCCCAAACATTGAGTAGCATGAAAACTTGGAGGGCTTTGAGTGTTATTATTGTGTGTAATATTTCTACATTACTAGTAACCATTTGCTTATTGTTTTTATGTGTATGTGTGGTTGAACCTTTGTTCTAGTGTTGTTTTTGAAGTTGTCTACCTCAATTTGGATGGAGGATGTTGTATCGACTTCCTAAAGGCATATGTCCTATTGCTTGGATGAGTGTGTAATGGCAAAGGTTTTATTTGTGTACTTGCAAGTTACATATGTTTAGGGATGCAATAAATTCTTTATTTGGGCTTAGGGCATTATTTCTTTGGATGGGATTGTGCATGCTACTTGAATGCCCAATCTTTATCTTTAAGGCTACTTATGGGTCTAGCTTTATTTGAGATCTCATATTAGGTCAATCAAGTAGAGTTAGTGGGATCCTTGACTTGTGAAATGTGCACCATGTTAGAATTTTAATTTGCTTATAACTTCATAGAACAATGGATATGTGCTAATATGATTATAATACCCAAATGTTGGAGTTGAGGTAGAGTGAGAAAAGAGGTAGCTCTTGATATATTTAAGCCAATGGAGGATGGGTGACCCATGCCTTATATTTGAAGGTTGGAAGGCATTAGAACAACCTTTCCTTTTCTTTATAAAGAGATCAAAAGGCCATATAATGATTTTTCTAATTTTACTACCATTCATTTGAAGGGTATTCTATTTGTATTTGTTACTCTTCCTCGGAAGAACCAAAGCCCCTTTGAAGGGTATTGCAACCTTCAAACTTTAAGCTTAGATGTGTCCAAAGTTTCTTCAAATATCCAAGTGCATTCATAAGAGCAAGTATAATCACTCAGGTAATAGTAAGTTTGTCCATGACTAAAAGTTGCATGTTCTTGAAGTGCATAGAGAGCATGTCTAATATCTCTATTGTGGGTGCAAGACCTAGGTAGCATTATCCAGTTCAAATAATAGTTCCTAAAAATATATTGAGTTATTTAGGGTTTTTTTGAGTAATAAACGTATGTCTGAATAAAACTTTTTTCAATTGTAAACCTAGCTATACTAATATAGTTAGTGAATATTTTTCATTATTTCAAAAGCTTTTCAACTAGTTTTTTCCCTTTTTGCTTCATCTCTAGCTCAACCCACAACCACCAAAAATTGATTTTTAAGGGAAATTTTCATTTTTTTTCTTAAATTATTTTTTAGTTTAACATTGCTTATTTTTTAATACTTTGTTGTGTTGAATGTTTACCTCACACTTCAAAAGTACTTTTTAAATTTTAGTTTCCTTGTGTATGTGTTGGTGGCAATGCTTTACACTCTAGAAACAAGATATTAGGATTAGTCGCTAATGTTGTGTGAGAAATAAAGCATGTCTAATAGTATGTCTAAGAAATAAAGCATCAATTTCTATGTGTGTTAGACACTATATCAAATCGTCAGTCCTAGACTCATTGTAATGGCCTATCATGATAAAAGAACACAATAATCTATTTGCAACAATCCCTCTGTAGCACACTTCTTAAATTGATTTACATCAATAGACAACACCTCATTTTTAGGAACGACATGCAAACATGAAGTATACATCATAGTCACTCACAACATTATACTCACTTGAACAACACGAATTAGATTATCCTTGAATAAAGAACTCCTAATAGATAACATGAAATTTTTAGGAGAGAGAGACAGATTGATAGAATCAACAATTAGCAAGCTTGTGTGGTTGCTATCTTGAAGATCTTTTTATTCTAGATGACAATAGATTAGAAAAAAAAACAATTGAAGTACATTAGGACTCATAGAATCAACAATTAGCAACCTTGTGTGGGTGCTATCCTGAAGATCTTTTTATTCTAGATGACAATAAACACAAAAAGATACAATCGAAGTACATTAGGACAAGTTCCTTCTTTCACATGAAAATCCCATGAAATGCAAGGCTTACTTCACACATATGTTGACACGGTCGCCTAAAAGCATGCTAAGTACAAAGGTAGAAAAGTACTAAAGTGGATGATACAATCTGAGCCCTAACACTAAGCACACCTTGGTGGATGATTGGGATAGTCAGGGCCCACGAGCATGTAGCTAAATACTATAATGCAATAGACTTAATTGAGAGAACATAGTTATACCTTGCTAGAGGCCTTGCACCTCGCGATAAGCCACACCAAGCAGTAGTGAGTAGAGTCCCTCTCTAGGATACTCAAAAGCCCTCTTGTGCACTTGTATAACCGGTCTTTAAGTGTCAAAAATATGAAACTAATGGCTAGGTGTAGATGAAAACAAGAGCAAAAAGTAGGCAAAAAGTAAAACTAGAAAAAGATACCATCATTTGTCTAGGCACATAAGGAATAATGGCTAAACATAGAGACACCATTGAAGCATTATTGTCCATGCTCTTAAGCTCCTCATGGACTTCCTGAAGTACTTCCTAAAACATATCATCTTTGTCAACATTTTGAAACTCTTTTTGTTGTAATAAACATGCAACATGATCATCACTTTTCTGTTTAGCACCCAAGGCATTGCTCAATTTTTAGTGAGCTCCAAACATTTATTTTCCAAGTCATGAACCTTATGAATCAATGTCTCCTCTTGAACCAATGAATCATCAACAAGTGAAACAAAAAAGTCTTTGAGCATTCCATATGGCTGAGTGTAATAAAGCATAAGTCCACCTTAGTCTAGAGGAGGCTAAGGTTAAGTATAAAAGGTGGAGATGTAACATGTGTAGGATCTTTTTGCCATTTTACAAACATTTCTTGTTTGAGGTCTCAACCTCCCACCATCTAAGAGGGTGAATACTCTTGGCCACTATAGCTTGGGGTGCACACCTTGATGCAGCCTCTCATCATTTGATTCTCAACCAATATCGGTAATACCATTTCTTACCAAGCCACCTTGGCTATGGCTTCCTGGCATTTTATGTCTATTTCTTGTATTTTCAATTTAAAAGCTTGTTGTGGAATTTAGCTTTATTAAATTGGTATCAGAGCCTTGCTTTGATCCAAGGAAGGCTTTAATTCCATCATTTTCATGATTATGATCTGGTTGGGAAAGTCATTTTCATGGAAATTCTAGTTATAGACATCATTTCTATGTAACTGGAGTTGAAGACACAATTACATGGTTTGGTTTCTTCTTGACTGTGACTAGACAGGTTGTACTACTTCAAACTGTGGTTATTTTAGTGCTTCTTGACAGAGATATAGGGGCAAGATGGAGGTTCATAGCTACTTTAGCAGGTCATCATCATATTTTGTCTTATTTTGAAGGACATTTGTTAAAAGAAGAGCTAGGGAGATTAAAGGGGACTAAAGTTACCTCTACTTTTTGAAAGTAGGGTTCATCTTCTTCTTCCTCATCTCTCTCAAGCTTTTCTGTGAGCTTCAATGGTGGATTTTGATTCTGATCTCTCTCTCTAAACTCCCAGTGCTACAAAGTTCACGCTAACTTGATGCTATAAGGATCAAGAAGCCTAATGATTACCAATATGGTTAGTGTTCAACATGTTCATACTGCAGGCCTTCCTTCTTTCATAGATTTGCAAGTCTGTGTTGAAAATGCAGAATCAGACCTTGTATGGTTTCATTAGTCTCTTCAGCTTTCTTTTATTCATCTCATGGAGGGCAAAAGAGGTGCGTAAAGCTGTAAGGATGTAGCATATGCGTTGTACTGGAATCAACCGCTTCAACAAGTGAAGCACGCTTCTATTGAGAGTGGACATACAACAGCGGGTTACATTTCAAAACAGTACAGCTCCTCATTCTTCTTGCGTGAGCATCAATTGCTTTTCTCAGAGACACCTGCATCAAGAAGCTTGTGAAGGAATATTTCCTTTGGGGGAACACTAGCATTGATGTTTCCTTTTGGAGAGGATCTCCCATGAATGGTGGTGGCGGGTGCAAACTCGGGGTAGGGCATCATCCACCTACCTCTTGGAGGAGTCAACCGCAGGCAGATCCACATCTGTTGGAATCAGTTTGCAGAAGCCTCTAGAAATACTGCAGCACTTGAAGGCCCTGAGTGTGCATCGGACCCTCATCATAGCCTCTAAGTCTTGTGGTCTTGTCAAATTCTATCATAGATCATTGTACAATTTCAGTTGAGTTGGAAGTGAGCTTAGTAGAAATAGAGAGGATCCGCTTCTTTCCAAGTTTACCCTCAGTTGAGGAAGGCCAAGACGGAAGCTTCTTCCTGCTGACCACGTGACCCTTGTTCAAGCCAGCTGTAAAGCCACTTTTCTGCGTCTCATTTGCCAGTATTGGTAAAACACTCCGAGAGCTTGTAGGGGTGATTGAATCTCAAACGGTTCCCATCTTCTTTCAATTTTCTGAAGATCAACATTTTTCTGTTCATTTATCTCCATCATTCTCCTCCTCTTCATGCAACACTGAAACTCCAGCTTCAACGTCACCGGATGCCAGGTAAAAACATGCTTGATTTTGGCAGTCTGTGAGAAATGCCCTCATGTGGATTAGCAGTTTTATCTTTTCTGGTTGAATGTGCCGAGTGCTTCTCACAGTCAAGGACATGAGGAAGAAATCTTGGTTCCCAACCACACAAACTAATAAGTCTTTGTCCCTGATAGAAAGGATCATTTGCAATGTCTAATGATCCTTGCCTTAGCACAAAACCATCTTCAATCTTTCTACTTACCATGGAGGGTAGAGGCTGTTGAGATATTTGCAATCACACCTACTTTAGTCCCTTTGTGAGAAGCAGTGAGGGCTCAGGACCAGAATCCCATATGCACAGTAGGAGAAAGTACCACCACTCAATTCCTATAAAGCATTGTACTTGCACTCTTTTTCAAATGCAATGATAGTACTCTTTTCTTTCCAGTAAAGTGTCATGTCACTGTCAATACATAAGATTGTGTTTATAAGTCAAAGTCTCAATCTTGGAACCTAATTCACTTGTGTAACAATTTGTCCTAGTCCAGGTCAATGTCTTCATGAGTTTCTTTTTCCTCTTTCAACCTCCATAGCTTCCGCATTTGCCATGCTCTAGATCCCACGTATTTCACAGAGGCTTTGAAAGAAGGCGGTCGATTTCAGGACCCTTGTGAGCTTCATTTGGTCAATGGAAGAGGCCGATATCATAGGAAGTGATGAAAATTGCAGCAATGCATCACAACGATCATCAGAACCCCAATAAGAGCCGAAGCAGGCGATGGCAAGAACTGCGTAAGACTTTTAGCACAAGGATTAGGGCAGGATGCTTTGTGAGCAGTATCTAGCTGTTCATCGTGTAGCTCGCCGGGTGATTCACCTTGACTATGATTAAGTGAAGCTGTTCCAAGAAATCTCAGTGGCCTTGTTGGCCTCGGTGAACTGCCAGATGATGTTACTGTGGTGAATGTTCAAGTCGACTAGAAGGAGACAACGGAGGCTCATTTCATCAAGGTTAACTTGCATGGCATGAAGAAGGAGAGAAGCAAAAGTGAGAATGAGACAGCATCAGCAGAGACAAAGGCATCTGCTGCTGAAAAGCTTGCTGCTGTTGAAACGAGGCTTGATTGGTTTGCAAAATGCCCTCTGGACACATATCCACAACATGGCATGAATTGAGGTCAGAAGCCCCCTACACTTCTCATGTACTGGCTTATCTGCCGCATTTTCATCAGTCACGCTTCTGGTTGAAGCCATAGTATCTGAGGGCGGGGCAGAAGCAATTCCCTCTTCGGTTTGCTAGGAAGACATCTATATAACATGGGGAGCACCAGCAGTCTCAGTCTGAACACAAACACCTTCCACACAGTCTACCACCACTAAAGCTCCATTGGTGATACGCAGAGCAGCTGTAATTTCAGATGAGGAAGCATAACTACTACTGCAGATCTGACAATACTTAAAATGCAGCATTTGATAGCATTTGCTGTTGATCTGGTTCAAGTTCAGTGAGGTTGAAGCAGGCTCGTGTGTGGATGCCGTCAGTGAAAAGTCTTTGTACTTAGCTCCTACTGCAGGTCCATAAAAGTTGCCAGTGAAAGGCCTGTGTACGTAATTGTTACTGCAGGTCCATACACAGCAATCTGATAGCATTTGCTGCCAGATCTAGTCCAAATTCAGCCAGGTTGAAGCAAGTTTGCTTGTAGAAACCGGCAATGAAAGGCCTTGTACTAAGTCATGATCACATCTCATGGATTATCTGTACCATGGTTGTGAAATGCAGGCTGCCAAAGATTGATTATGGAGTGTGTTAAGAGAATCATGGAGTGTGTTAAGAGAATCATGGACATGTTGATTTCGATCACACGTATAGCATGAACAATAACAACGGCAATATGAACAATATGAACAAATGCAGATTCAACAGCAGATGCCAGGTGATCGATACCATTGTTTGGACTGCATTGAAGATTATGAAGAATATGCAAGGTATCATGAGTACAATGAGCATTGGTATGACCAACAACATGCATACGACAGTGATGAGAACTCCATTGAATTGCAGCATACAAGTGAAAGTCATAATATTTTTGGACAGCAACAACATGTTGATCATTATGTTTATGATCAGCTTCAAAAGTGAGAATACCCTTGCAGCCATTTTGGACACACTTCCATGAATGGGAATCAAGTGGGAAGGCCACAAGGAATTGAGAAAGGTTTCAACTCTTTTGATATGCGTTCAAATGGACAGTCATACATGAATGGACAGCAACATGCATATGATCATGATTTTGGTTATGAGCAGCTGCAATCAAATGCTCCTACAAAAATTCAGCCATATGCAGTAAACCATGGACCGCAAGCTCATGGTTATGGTTATCATTTGATAGATGGGGAAAATGTCCGTCAATTTTCTTTCAGTGGTGTACATGGCATCTACTTGTCAAGTCGTATCTTGGATAGCATAACTTCCAAGGGCCTATGTTATAAATGCAAGGAGAAGAACACTCTTGGGCATGACAATGTATGCAAGGCAAAGCATATTAACGTATCAGTTGTTCTGGAGTTCCATACTCCTCATGGCATTGGAGGAAAGCTTATTCCTCATCAACAACTGATGGAAATGCAAAGGCAGCTGATATGCTACGTGTGTAATGAGCATTGGTTACCTCATCATGAGGGTTATTGCAGGAATAAACATTTTGCTACAGCCCTTGTCTTGGAAGACCCAATGGAAGATGTATATGTTGGGCAAGGACATAACAGTCATGGGCAGTAAGAAGATGTATATGCTGGGCAAGGACATAACAGTCATGGGCAGCAAGAAGATGATGCCTATGTTGAAAATCAGGCTGAAGATGTGACTGGGCAGCAAGGGCAAATTACTCTAAATGCCATACATGTAACACATGTAGTTGATGAGCAATCATGTATAGAAGAACAAGACGAAGAGAATGTTTTTAGTGACCAAGATGAAGAACCAGGAGATGTAGCTGTAAATGAAGAACAAGAGCATGTATATGTCAGTGAGGATCAAGAGGACTATACAGTCAACCAAGATGATGCATATGACAATGAATCTAATGCTGAAGATGAAAGGGTTGAAGAAGATTCAATTGACCAAACAACCATTGAGGATATGAAATCATTACATAATGATTTTCAGCAGCTCATACCTCGTGTAGATGATGACTTTCAGCAGCCTATTGATTATGATAATGATTCAGCAGGCTTCCTTCATGATTATGGGGATGATACCTTGGATTATGGAGGTGTTGACAATAATGCTGGCGATTTTTCATTCCCATATGATCCAGGGATTCACATGAATGCATCTATGGATTATGGATGGGATTTATCATATCCTTTTGATCCTCGAGGTGATAATAACTTTATGCAAAATACCTCACTTATGAAAGCTTTGATGATGGTTTATCATTTTATTTGGGTGAGGTTAGCAGTGCTTTGATGGACGACAACCATTTTTTGGGAATTCCTTATGATCCGGGTTGATTTTGGGATGGTTTCATGTGTCTTGAAACAGGAGACAGCCTGATGTATAGAAATTCTGTGATGAATTAAATTACCCTGATGCAATCAAAATATGGGTTTGAGAGTATAGATTGATGCCTTAGGTTACATATTTCGTATCTACACCCCAAACACTGAATTTGGACACTTCAGCCAAACGTTATGGGCATTTTTACTTCAGCTATCCTATTCAGTCTTGCTCTCTGTTTCATGACAGATACTCTTATCCTATGAAGACCATTATTGAAGATCTGCTTTTGGAGTTTATCATGGATTATGTAGCTTCTACTCTACCTTCTTACATGTTTCCATCCTTATATTCAATGTAATTTCAGCTTTGAGGACAAAGCTCTTTTAGGCTGGGATGGCTTGTAATAAAGCATAAGTCCACCTTAGTCTAGAGGAGGCTAAGGTTAAGTATAAAAGGTGGAGATGTAACATGTGTAGGATCTTTTTGCCATTTTACAAACATTTCTTGTTTGAGGTCTCAACCTCCCACCATCTAAGAGGGTGAATACTCTTGGCTACCATAGCTTGGGGTGCATAGCTTGCTGCAGCCTCTCATTATTTGATTCTCAACCAATATTGGTAATACCATTTCTTGCCAAGCCACCTTGGCTATGGCTTCCTGGCATTTTATGTCTATTTCTTGTATTTTCAGTTTAAAAGCTTGCTGTGGAATTTAGCTTATTACACTGAGATATAATACTAGTAAAACTAAACAACCAACTCCCATGCATTCTTTACATCTACAAGCAAAACACTTTTCATCTCATGTAGTTTAGACTTCAACACCATCTATGCATCCACATTAACCTCAAGATTTTGCAATATCTACTTCTCAACCTTTTGTAAAGATAGATACCTCTCAAGTAAGAGCTTATGCTCAACTTGTAGCTGAGCATACATGTCCATGAAACTATGTATTTCAACCATACATGCGCTCCTCCATTCATCTGTCCATTTCTCAGACAAAGCTGTTGACATTTTGTACTTCTAAATAACCTGTAACTTGGCAATCTGCTCTGCACGCTTCAATTTCTAAGCATCACATTCATCTTGCTTAAGCTATAACCTTTGTGTTGAATTGTCAGACCTTTGCTGTTACTGAAGCAAGTGATACAATTCTTGACGATTGTCATTCTCATGACATTATCCTGTCACACTGCTATGAATATCTCGAGACTTTACGCATCACTTCAAATACATCTGACATACTAGTCAATGTCAACCCACGAATCATAGAAATAGATGCAACTTTATCCATAGAAGAATCCACAATAGTATGACATTTAGCATCAAGATTAGTACCTTGAGCATCACTCTACTAGACAATATCTTGTTTATGCATGTTTCCCAATGTAAATTTGCCAACTTTAGCCTCTTTTCTAGGATAAAGCTCCTCAACCTGCTTACCCTCATGCAAGTTGCATTCCTTCATAGTAGTGTCCATAGATACATCTAACCCAAACTTAGAAGCAACCTTCTTCACACACATTGCATTATAACCAACTTGTACAAGATCCTTGTAAATGGATTGCTTGACTTGATCACAATCAAACATCATGTCGACTACATCATCATGCTATCCCTATTCTTAGCCATCCACACTAGTATCCGCATCAATGATATTATCCTGCATATCACTATAATTGGTCTTCAAGAGAAATTCATGAGTAAGCTCTAGCCTTAAGGCCCTTGCATACTCATAAAGAGCAGCCAAGAAACATCCCATTCTTGATCTCTGAAACAACTTCCTTGACTTGAACACCCTAATCTCAGCCATCTCATATAGTAAACTTGACCAATTTGGTATTGCCACATGCTTAGCATACATATAATCCCATAAGTTTCTCTTACAATGCTATTGGCCTTTATAAACAACATAAATCTTTCCATAAACCAATGAAGTTGCAATTTTTGAGTTGCATCCAACTTCTTCAAGACATACACATTGCATGGACCTGTAGGATCTCTAAAAGCGTCGTGCATCTGGTCATCCAAGCATTTCCAATTTGCGGGATTGGAATTCGTAGAAAGAAAAAATACATGACTGATAATGCCTACTGTTAACTCTATCCGGCATGCTATTTTGCCATTGGTTCACCTAAGAATATCCAACTCGATGGAATCATAAGCATTTGCTCCCATGGTAAACTAGCATATGCGAGCAACCCAATCTTTTCCAACCGTTCTCGATTTGTAGATTCATGCATATCAAGTACGAGTGTGGAATCAAAAAATGGAGTTACCATGTTAATTGCGCTAGAAAGAATGTTGGCATTCCAATGTGTTGTTTCCCCTTTTTTGAGCTGACCTGACTGATCATCATATGCAAAATCAGCACTTTCTTCCTCATCAAGCTCAGCCCTGGAGCACTTAGACATTGCCAACTTCCGTGCTGATATTCTCCTTGTGTAAGTCATGGCGGTAGCAATAGCAAACCGGGCAGGCAACGGCGATGGCGAAGCGGAGACACGAACACTCTCTTGCTCCTTTTGCTTTACAAAGTCCAAGTCGAACTAAAAGTTCACCCTCTTTGTGCCAAATGTCACTTCATTCTTATGAGTAACTCTTCACACAAGAATATGTCATTGTTTAAACCATGACCCCAACTAGGAACAATGAGATTTATAGGATAATATGTATGTACCATTCTTTTTAATTTAAAACCATTAACAATAGGTTTAAGGATATTACCCTCTTCAAGTCCTTCAACAAAAATGTCCCTTGACCCAAATCTTTAAAAATGATAAACGATCAGTCATACCTCAGTTTTAGTTTTCTTGGAAATTTTTCGAGTCTTGAGTTATACACCACAACCCAATCTCCTTCCTCAAAGATCTTCTTTTTCACATGCATGTTCACCCATGCCTATCTTCTTGACTGTGTAACTCCCAACATAAGCAGTTAAAACTCGATCCTCTTCCAACTTTAGGATTTGTTCTATGCTAATTGGTCTTTCAAGATCTAGCTTGTGCTCAACTGCAACCCTGAGGCTCGAAACCACAAACTTCATGGGAATAATAGCCTCTAAACCATATGCTAGTATGAACAATGTGAGTCTCGTGGTAACCTTGAATGTAGTTGTGAATGCCCATGATGCTAAATCTTGCTTCATGCCCCAATCTCTTAGACTTGTTATGTAAATTCATGTGCCTGGCTATTAATTCTTGAATAATTTGATTCAAAAAGTGTTTGCCCATGTTAACTAATCAACTCAATAGGACATTCGAATCTAGTCATAATGTTTGAATACAAAAATTGGGCTACACTGGCTACCTTATTGTCCTTGAGAGCTTAAGCTTCAACCCATTTAGTACATTTATTGGTGCAAACTAGGATATACTTGTTATTTGTCCTCTGTGTAGTCGACTTGATAAGTCCAACAAAGTCTATGCTCCATTTCTGAGGATTTGTGGCAAAATGGGGTGATCTTGCATTTGGTCAGTTGACCCTCCAAATACTGTACGCATTCCTTGGCATATTGACGGTGGACATCTTTCAGGTTAGTGGGCCACCATAAACCAACTTGTAAGATCTTTGTGCCCATAATTTCTTTTGAAAAATGGCCTCTTGATAGACTAGCATGGGCATCATCTAACACCGCTTGCTGCTCACATCTCCTAAGCACATGATCAACTCCTCTATGGTATAATACATTAATAATAACTTGATATGACCTGCTCTTTAGTGCTACCTTTCTCCTTTGATCAATTTTCAAGTCTAGCATGGCTCCTTTCTCCATAAAATGAAGTAGTTGATTATAATATGAACTAGGATCAATAACCTGAACTTCAAATAGGTTAGCATCAAGACGCTAATTAGGAACTCATGCTTCCATGTCGTTACTTTTAAAACTGCTAAGATAATTAGCCAATGCATGCTCCTTACTTAGAGTATGAACCACTTTATAATCAAATTCTTGCAATAATAACATCCATCTAGCAAGTCTTCCAATTAACCGAGGTTTGTTGATCAAGAACAACAATGCCTAGTGATCAACATGAAATATAACTTGATTAGCCAACAAGTAGTACCTAAATTTCTGTTAAGAGTACACCATTCAAAGTGCTTCCCTTTCCATAGGGCAGTAATCTCCTCAATAGTACAGAGCTTCCTACTTGCATACTAAATGGGCCTAAACCATCCAGGCACTGTCTCTTGCATAAGCACTATTCCCATAGCCAAATCAGAAGTATCTACAAATACATGAAATGGTAAATCCCATGCAAGAGGCTGTAATATGGGTGCCCCAACCAACATTTTCTTAAGAAGTGCAAAGGCCTTTTCTTGATCTTCTCTCCAAACATACTGCATGCCTTTCTTAGTCAAAGTGGTGAGGGGAGAAAAAATATGAGACAAATACCTCAAGTATTTGCTATGCCACTTCACTTGCCCAACAAAACTCATCACTTCTTGCATACTTGACAGTGCTTTGACCTTTTGAACAATTGCTATCTTTCTTGGATCTATAGCCATACCCTCTTCAGAAAAAATGTGGCCCAAGAGCACTCCCCTCTTGGTTGCAAAGACAAACTTGAATGGATTCAAGGACATGCCAAATTTCTTGCACCTCTCAAAGTAGAGCCTAAGATGATTTAGGATGCTCTTTCTTGCTATCAAAAACACAGAAGTTATCTATAAATACTCTCGTGAAAGTAGTTAGATACGGATCAAAAGTATTGTGTGTAGCTCCTTGAAACTCTGAAGGTCCATCCTTAAGTCCAAAGTTCATCACTGTACTGACATAGGCTCCCCATTCCATAATGAAAGCTGTCTTATCCATATCATCTTGATGCATCTTGATCTAAGTGTATCATGAAAATCCATCCAGAAAACTATACATTTCATGCCTTGCTGCTACATCATCAAGTAGAGAGTCAGTAAATGGTATTGGGAAATAGTTTGAGATTGTGGATGCATTCAATTTCCTGTAGGACATATACATTGATCTTGATAGGTTTAGCCTCTCCTTCCACATTCAGGTTACCTTCTTGAACTTCATCCTCCACTACTCTTACCTTCTCATAGTGTGCTCATATATCTTCTTAGCTTGAATAATAGCTTTCTATCCCTCCTCATCCTGCACATCTAAACTATCCATATATAGCGCTCCATCACTTTCTTGATTTTCAAAATTTTAAACTATCTTGATTCATGATGATTGGTCCCAGAATCCTAAAATACTTTATGCTCTGCAGTTCTTGACTTATCTTGTAAATCAAAGCACTCTTGACCTACCAAAATCTCTTCAAGATGTTGTCTTGAGAGGTTCTAAACTGTAGGTTGAACAATTTGCTGTCCAAAAACTTCATTTCCAACAATAGTGGGCTCTTGATACCCTTCAATGATGCTTTCCACATCAATTTTGAATACAAGTACCATAGATGGATTTGATTGAAGGAATAACTCTTCCTCATCATCTTCAATTTCTTCTACCAAGTTGATGGTTTGCATAGGTCCAATAGTACTCTTTAGGGTCACCTTATTAACTGTAGAAAGCTTGATCTCCTTCAACCCTTTGGGAATACACACATAATCTGCTTCCCAATCTTGTTTCAATTTAGCTAATTTAAACCAAGTTCTGCCCAAAAGCATGTTGTAAGCTCCTCCAACTTTTGATATAACTCCACAAAATTGACATTGAACTTTAGGTTTGCCACTTTGATAAGTCGATTCTTCAAAATTCCTAATGGTTGTAATCTCCTTTGATCTACCATTTTCACTTGAAAGAGGGCAAGCAATAAAATTCCACGATTCTTAGCCAAATATGTCTCTTCTATTAAAATATTTACTCTAGAGTCACCATCAAGAAGGACATCATTAAAATTCTTCCCAACATATTCAACTTGAACTATAGGAACCTCATCCACCACATCTATCTGTGTTGGTATCATTGCCTGACATTCAAGAATTTTCTAATCCTACCAAAATTTCCCTTCAAAAGCTTCTTACTACTTTTGTTTAGTTTTTTGGAGAAGCCTTTCCTTGAATCTAGGCATCAACCCTAAGATCTAATCCAAATTCAACTATAGAGAACATGATGCTAGGGCATGAAATCACTCATCTAAGCCTCCTCCTTGCAATTTTCCTAAAGTTGTCTTTAGGTTGCTGATTTTCTTGATTAGGACTCAAAATATCCTGCCCTTTTGATCTTTAAAATCTCTCTGTGCTGCTTTTCCTGACTCTTTTTGCAAATTTCTAACTTGTTTGGTGGCCATTCACTTGGCATTCTGTTGCTTTTCCCAATCAAGCTTTATATGGGATTGACTTCTAGTTATGGCTAATTCCTTGGTATGATGCTAAGCAGGCTGCAGTATATGATGACAATTCACAGGGCACATATGCTAAAAATGGATAGCAAGGCACTACTTCTATCAGTGGACCTACTCAGGATGCATCTGGCAATGTAAGTTCTTGGGCTGCTGGAAGGCTCCGCAACCATGGGTCTTCATCCCATTGACATGGATATGTCAATGAGGGGGAGAGACAAAGGAAAAGAGAAGGTTTTTGACGATGTTATAGGTCCATTGACTTTAGGATATGACTCCTATGAGAGTTTGGATAGTGAATTTGGCATATCTATAATGGTTACACTTGGAGTTAAGTAGAGATACATATCCCCTCATGAGAGAGTGTAATCTAGTTCACCTCTCGTTGCGGAAATCACAAAGACCTACAGTGGATACTCAGTGATACTTTATACATACATGATAGAAGTGCTGAAATACAAAGAGCATATGTCATTTTGTAGAAGTAGTTAATGATGAGAACTGGTGCAAGGCTATGTATTATGAATATACTTTGCTAAAAAATAGAACATGGGATTTGGTTGAGTTGCATGAGGGAAAAATGCCTATTGAATGCAAATGGGTCTATAAAGTAAAATGTAAGTCTAATGGCTCACTAGAGTGGTACAAAACCAGATTGGTAGTGAAAGGATATGCCTAGTAGTATGGGCTAGATTATGAGGAGATTGTTAGTCTGGTTGCTAAGATGGAAATTGTATGGATAATGTTATTGCATTGGCTACATCCAAAGGTTGGAATATTTATCAGATGGACATGAAGAATGCTTTCTTAAATGGGGATTTGGTAGAAGAGGTTTATATGGATCATGTAGAGGGCTATGTGTATCTCGACTATCTGTCGTATGTATGCAGATATGTATGCAGATTGAAGAAAGAATTGTATGGCTTAAAGCAAGCCCCATGGGCCTAGAATGCAAGGATTACTTCCTACTTGCAGACACTTGGATTTTAACTAGGTAAAGCTAATCACAACCTATTTACCAAGAAAATAGAGACAAGATATGTGATTTTGGTGCTCTATGTAGATGATTTGGTGATCATAGGTGATGCCATATAGGGCATTCATGACATAAAAGCAATGTTCCAGAAAGAGTTCTAGATTATAGACTTGATAGAGCTGAATTTTCTTAGGGATTGAAGTTATGTGTACACCTTATGGGATATAGATGATGCAAAAACAATATGCACATAATATGTTGAAGTGTGGCATGCTAGAATGCAAACCCCTGGACACACCACTAGAACAAAATGTAAAGTTATCTTCGTGAGGAGGATTTTGAGATACATGAAGGGTACATTGTCTTATGGGCTATTCTATGAGCATGGTAAGCCTCTTGAGCTTACAAGTTATAGTGATGGAGATTGGGCTAGCAGTATGTATGCTAGAAGATCAACTAGTGGATATGCATTTGGTCTTGGAAGTAGATGGTCAATTGAAGTAGATGGTCAATTGGAGTAGTAAAAAATAACCTATTGTGGCTCTCTCAAGTACAGAAGCAGAATACAAGGGTGCAACATTAGCTGCATGTGAGGCTGCTTGGCTGGTTAAGTTGATGGATGACTTGGGGATTTGTGTGGATAAACTAGTCAAACTTTATTGTGATAACATGAGCAATGTGCTCTTGGAAAGCAATCTCGTCTATCATTCCATGTTAAAGCATGTAGAGGTCCATTACCACTTCATCAAAAAATGGTGCTTGGAGGTAGGATAGGCCTCACACATGTGAATACTGAAGAGCAAGTGGCCAACACCTTTATCAAATCACTTGGTAGAGAGAAGTTCACTCATTTTAGATTGCTACTTGGGATACATGAAGTGACTTGAGCTTGAGGGGGAGTGTTGAGATAGTTAAGCTCACCTATCCACCTACCACTATCCAACATGATAGATGTGTGTATATCTATCCAACATATGTGTGTGTCTTCAATAAGTCGGCACTTGACGTAACCATGGTTAGTTAGTGGTTAGTTCCTTTGGTCACTTAGATCTAGTTCATGTATTGAGTCAGTTAGTTAGTATGTGTAATGAATAATATGAAGAATCTCACGGAGAGAAATCTGCTCTCTGTTTCTCCTATCTCTCTCTCATTCTTTTAACAATAGGCTCTTCAAGACAATCCTCAACATTAATACAATTTGAACAATCACCCTGAACATGCATACTTACAACATTCATATTACCTAACATCTCCTCTACCCTCCTTTTCTCTTGCATTTGATTACATCTTTAGGGGGTTTCCTTTGCTCATCTTGGTTAGGTAAATCTATTTGGATTGTTGCGACTAGGGTTGGTGGATGCTATTGATGAGGTGCTCTTGTAGGTCTTCCATCATTGCGGGTCCTTGCTACTGTCATTTCTCTCTCGGTCCTATGCCTTGCCTGTAGTTCACAGTTTGGTCCTACAAAGTGTCCTTGACCTCCACAATAGTGGCATGCTCCTATTTGTGCAATTCGCTACTATTCGTGAAAGCTATTTCATGACTATTTTATCGGCATTCTTCTCAATCACTTGAAGGGCCTTTGAGGTATTTGATTAGGAATGACTTGGTTGACAACAACTAGTTGTATAATCCTTGCCCTAGGTTGCATCATTGGCACATATGAATAGCATGTATAGTTTCTTTTTTCTTTCTTTTCTTTAGTGGGGATGGCATGTCGACCATTTTGCATTATAGTATCCCTAGGAGATCAAGGTATTGGCCTTGGGCCTGGCTCGAACCCAAGAACCTACCAGAACCTCACAAGGTGACACCTAGAATTTATGATTTTCTCTTCACCCTTTTTTGCCTATAACCCCATAGCTAGGTCTCATCCTAAGTATGATAGAGCATTGGTCTCGAGTCTTGATCCAGAGAAGATTATTGGACTACCAAGAACCCAATAAGCTACTAAAACCTTGCAAGGAGACAAGTATCTTCTAGCACTTCTCTTTCCTTTTGCCACATGATTGGACTTAGAACAAATATTAGCCCATAGGTCACACTCAAAGCCCAACCCCTCACTCACTAAGGACTTTATCATCATGATGGAGAATCAAACTAAACACTCGTATTATGTTGGCTACCCTATTGAAGAAAAGTGGCCCCTATTAACTATCATCCTAACCCTTGCCTGACAAAACAAAAATTAATAACCAACAAGGGACAAGGTGATAGAGACACTTGATATTGACACGTTGATGCACAAATACCTTCCTTGACAAGAGATGAACTTTCTTGTAAAACAACATGAACTAACAATCCACAAGTTAAAAGCACTTGCACCAAGAAAGGAAACAAAATGGACCTCTTGGCCTAATGAAATATAACCATAAAGCACATTATTTAACAACCTACTATTGAAAGAAAACCATTGGTCCCCTCATAAAACCTATTGATGCATAGAACCTATTGAAAGAAAACCATTGGTCCCCTCATAAAACCTATTGATGCATAGAACCTAGACCAAAGGATGGGTCGCTCAGGCCTTATACTAAATGCATCAAATTGTTGGCTAACTCCCTTGCATAAATAGCAAGGGGTGTGTGATGAATATACCATTGAACTATCTGATGCATACACGAAAGAATAGAAAGATGATCGATTACAACTTGGTTCATAACCCATACTAACCATTAGCAACCAAAGTAGGACATGTCAGCAACAAGTAGTCCCCATAGTAGCCTTGGGATGATATCATTGGATAATTATAAAGGCCCTCAAGTCCATAGTTGAGAAACACACCTTCAACAAAGGCATAATTAGCTAGGAAGTTTGCAAAGTGATCTAGGGAATCAATTGGCAATCTTACCTCAAAGATCTCAAGTATGTCTAAGGCTGCATGATAGTACATCTACAAAATTGGATCCCTTATACTATAGGTCCCATTCAATCGATTGTAAGTTTCCTTTCACTAATAACTGGTGAATAATGCCATGTTTACTGGCTAGAGTAAAATGATGCCTAGATACACTCCCATTCCCATTTTCAAAACTACTCAATGACAAGGGTATCTAATGACAACACCTACATGCATGTTTAGTAGGCTCGAGAAGCTCCATAAAAATATAATATATAAACCAATGATTCATTGATGTAATCCACCATAAAAATCAACCTACACATACTTATGATAATCAAAGGCTAACTTGGAGAGAGGGTGTAAAACATGTACAATCCCTCCTTCCCTACTAAACTCAATGGAAACTCTAGTAAGAACCTGATGGAAATGGTGGCAATAGACTCAAATGTCCCATGTGAAAGATCCATCTTGCCACTCATCAGTAATGTGATAACCTTTACTCCACCAAATAACTTTGCCTTGGTGGTAATGCTACTCTAAATATGCATGCTCAAGATAAAAAATAGCTTTCCCCTTCCAATAGTCTTGGTACCCTCTACAAGTTTGAGCTGCATCATCGTGGAAGACTTGCAAAGGCACCAAGTTTGACATCAACCCCTACATGTAATAGGGCTTCAGCTTATTGAAGTTTACTTTAGTCTTGAACTTTACCCCTTGCAAATCCGCTAAAAGGGCTATAGAGCCATTCTTTCCTATATAAACAATCTTTGTTGTCACTCTCGCAAGCAAACCACCAAGACCCATTGACCGCTTATTACTTCAAGTGTTTCAAGCCGAGGGCTATGGTTACCTTTCACATAGCTGTGTGCACTCTTCCACACACCAATGTAATGACCTTATCTTTGAATTCGATCAAGTACCTCCCCCCATGAATCCTCCAATAGCTCCATAATTCAAGATGCGCCCTCAAGCAAGCTCTATCTCCAAGCTTTGAGCTAGTTTTGACCTCCATAGCCATGTGCGTAAGAAGGAGGAAGAGAATAAAAAGATGATGAAGAGAGGAGAAGAAGAGCTTCTCCATGGTCCCTCACTCTTACGCACACACTGTCTCCCTCTTTCCCACCCTCTCTCTCCCTCTCTCATGAACAAGAAGGAAGCAAGAGCAAGAAGCAAGAAGAGAGCAAGTTTGCCCACACACAAGAATGAGCTTCTTCATTCATTTCTTGAATTTTATACATGCCCTTATTCTTCCTTGAGCGGCCATCCCATTTTTGGTTTGCATCCTTTGTCCATTCCTCTACTTTCTTTTCTTCTTATTCCTATTAGCATAGGCCTCAACCCCCTATGTATCTCATTCCTTACAACTTGCATAGAGAGAGCCCAACACTATTTTACAAAATGAATTGCAATGCACCTAGCACTTTTCTTGCTAACATGTTAGGGTGTGCTTAATGTTGTGTGCTTTCATTTATACTTGAGATTTTTCCCCACACTTTGTGTCTTTAGATTTTTGTGGATGCATCCTTGTCCTCCATCTTCCTCTTGCCTTGAGAGTGTCTACCATTTCCAACTTTTTGACATTTCCATCTTGGTCTTTCGAGAGTGTAACATTACTCCCCTCCTAGCTAGGTAGCAATCCCATGGTATCTGATGGTACAAATTGAAATTGTAGAGGGTTGGTGTGGAATGGTTCTTGGGGCCTTTGGAGAATTGGGTCACATTGGGAATGCTCTATGAAGTGAGTTTGGAAGGTTGCCAATGGTGAAGATATATAATTGGTTGTTGAAGAAGGCATCCATAGGTGTTGGTTTGCCACATCAGTGTGTACAGTGTTCTTAAAAAGGAGAAGAGTGCACTTCTTAGGGGGTCACATCTACCTTATCGTGCAGTGCACTGTGCAAGTAATGGTGGAATCGGGAGATGGATTGAACCATAGGCAAAGCCTAAGGTGTTGTCCCATACTTGAGGACCCAGTTCATGTAAATGGAGGTGTTGTTAGTGACTTAGGGAGACAAGTCTATCAATCATGTCTTGCCCTTGATGTGCCCTAAATTTTAGTTAACTTATGATAGAATTTAGTGCCCACTCATTTTTAATTGAATTTCTATCATTGTGTGATTGATAATTTAGCATTTAACTTGATTTTCATCATTGTGATATTCTTCATGATTGAAAACTATATGCTAGTACATTGCAATTTAAAATTTTAGTGAATTCTTACCTATTATTTGAATTTTGGTCTCTTATGATTATATATGTTGAGATACCCAAGAAATTGTATAAGGTAAGTTTAGTGATTCAGTGAGTCATTGATTACTAAAGGTAAACCTTTCTCAACCCATTTGATTCATTGAACTATCAGATTCATGTATACCATTAAATGTCCAAAGCTTTATTTCAGTCATGCATATCATCCTTCTTTTCTAGAACACTAGCACTACCATGTATACATATCAATCAAGAAAAAAGGTTGAAGTTGGACAATATAGTAAGGCAAAAGAGAGGTGACTCTCCCTTGCTATTTATAAAACTTTGTAGGGGTGCACAACCTGACCTAAAAGGAACTTTGTAGACTTTCCAAAGTTTTAGAGCCCATTTAGGTGTCCCATCCACCGTTTTATCCCTCACACTGGTGGTGGACCATAGAAGATTGCTTGAGATAAAGTGGAAAATATTTAAAGATCTTTAGACTTCATTGCCACTAAAACAAGGCATAAACATGGCAATTACAGGCTTGTTACAAAGGTATTCCAACTTATTTTACCACTCATTAGCAGGGTACATGTATACACAAGAGTAACAAGATATTTGGGAAGTGATTAGGATTGATATTCAACCATTCACAAGTGCTACAGGTAATTCTAGGAGGATTATAGATTACACTCAGAGTATTTCAGTGAAACAGTAAATTGGGTTCTATTTTGGGGTGCTTCCTATTTGGCCACATGTGTTGTAGACAAATGCAAAAAATTTCCATAGCTTGTACAAGGTATTATAGGTTATTTCCAGTCTCTCTATAGGTCTTATATAGGGTACCACATGGTTTAGAGAACTTAGTTTGGACCCAAGAGAATTGAATAGACGAAAATAGAGCTTTTACAGAGTGCATGACTATTTTGTATAGTAGAAAAATAATATTTTCAAAATATTCTATTTTAATTCTAAAGTGGAGTCCTATAGCTAATCTTGAAGAGATATTTATTAGATTTTTTTCCATAAAAAATTTCTCGATTTTGATATTAGGATAAAATGTCATAGCCATTTTTTTGACAAGGGGTCAATGTAGAAAACTCTTGGATAACTAGGTAGAGTTTACAATTTTGATTTGAAATCACTCCTTACCCAGTTCCAAAGTGGTATTTTAGTAAACTTGCCTTACCACTTCCACATACTAAGATTTTTTTAGAGCCTATAATCACAAGGATAAGTGAAGTACAACTCAAGATACCATCCAATTATTGACAGTCAGTCCTTTTCTATTACACTTACTCCAATGGCTAGGAACAAGAAGAAAGAACGCGTTATTGAGAATATGAATGAAGAATTGGTTGAGTATCAACAAGCAGAGATTAATTCGTCAATGAATGTGACAAATCAAGGGCTAAATATTGGTAGTAATATAGCAACACAAATGGTGAATCACATTGGCCTAGAAATCATCAAGATGCGAAACCTTTGACTTAAGCAAATGTATCACATGATTCTAATGAGTACCAACAACTTTTGCAAGGATTGATAGCATGAATGAGGGTATCATTCAATTGAACCATATAATAGAAGACACATTTATCCATTCATTAGATGCAAAGTTTGACCAAATGATTGCCATTCTCAAGAACTTAGGCACTAAATGGTAAACTAATCAACCTATCAATAACAATGGTACATCAATCCCAAATGATAATGTGAAGTCAGAGGTAGCCAATCAGTTTGCACACTCAACTTACGGATATGGTGGGCTATCTAGAGTTAAAGAAATAGTTTAGCACCCTTCCAATTCTCGGAATAGAGATCCATCTATAACTCTCCAAAGAATCTTGGGCAATGAGATAATTTCTAGCATGTTGATAGAGATGATAACATTCATGGTTGTGATCCCTTCTATACAAACAATTTTATCCACAAAGTGCTCAAATGCATAATGCAAGGAATGGGCATGATCAATATATACATGACGAACCAAGAAGGGATGAGATATCTCAATATGATCAAGATTTGGATGAAATGTTGCTACATGTTCAACCCACCAACCAAAGCCATCTGCCACTTGGGATTAATTCAATGGTTCGTTATTCTTTTGGAAATAAGAAAAATGGACAACATTCCTTCAATAATAATCATGGGTAGGAAACATTGGGTAACTTCTCTCATAGACAACAATCAATTGGCTTATCCAATAACAATGGTTAGCATTACTATTATGATAAGAAATACAAGGAGAATATTAATACACCATAGTTCCAAGGAGATAACCCTTTCCTAATGGACCTAGGAGAATGGATCAACAAATTGGAAATGTACTTTACCCTCTACCCATGCTTGATGAAGCAAAGATTTGTTATGCAGCCTTACAACTTGAAGGGTATGCACACTCTTGCTGGTGGAGACAAAATTTCTAGACTTGGAAAGACTTTATATCATCCATGACTCAAGTTTTTGTATCTCCAATGGAAAAATAGAGATGACAAAGAAAATGGTATGATTTTAGACAAAGAGACTCCATAGTGAGAGAGTATTCTTGCTAGTTTTTAAATCTCTCTGTGTATATTAAGGGTATATCTGATTCAACAAAATTGAACAAGTATATTTTTGGTCTTGATTCAAAACTTTTAGCAGAGGTTGGGGTAGCAAAGCCTACAAATGTACATGTTGGTATATAATATGCTAAATGTTATAGTAAAAAATATAGAAATGAATTGAACACTTTTCAGCCCAAAATAATGTATGTATTGAATATCAATGAAATACATGCTTTTATGCCACTAGCGAATGCTCTTGGATTGTATATATGATTACTACTACTAGTTATGTTGGATGTACTCTTCTTTGATGCTTGAGCTTTACTTTTAAGCTCATTTATAGTCAGATTTGGTAGAGATTTTATTGTTCAATGATCTTTTATTTATGGGCTTGATATTCATGTCATTTACATGCTCTTGGATGTATTCTATGGTATCATTGGTCTTCTAGATGTTATGACGTACATGTACTAAGATTGCTTTACTCTTTGATACTCTGGCTTACTTCTGTAGATACGAGCTCATGCTCAACCGCCAAGACCTACAGACTGCTTATTTTTTCAAGCATTTAAAGATGAGCACAAATGGCTACCTCTCACATAGCCGATACACTATCTCTCTCTACAAGTGTAGTGAGCTTACCTCCATGCCCAATTGAGTTGCCTCCTCTCCTGAGCACTCCGGTAGCTCCACAATCCAAGTGCAAGCTTCAAGCAAGCTCGATCCTCAAGCTTCATGCTTCAAGCTCCATAGCCGCGAGTAAGAGAAGAGAAGAGAAGAGAAGAGAAGCGAAGAGAAGAGAAGAGGAGAAGATGGTCCCTCACCCTCACACACACACTCCCTCACACTCTCACACTCCCTCTCTCAAGCACCAGCTCAAGCAAGCAAGAAGAAGAAGAAGAAGAAGAAGAAGAAGAAGAAGAAGAAGAAGAAGAAGAAGAAGAAGAAGGGAGCTACTTTTGACCACACACAAGAATAAGCTTCTCATTCACTTTTCAACTTTATATACAAAACCTTAAATCCCTTTTGGGCAATCATCCCCTTATCCCCTAGGCCCTTTTTCCCATTGTCCTCATATCTTCCTAGCTTTCTTCATATCACCCATCTACCTTTACAATTTGCACGGGTGAGAGTCTGGCGCTCTTAAAATAAATCATGGTTCACCTTGTGCTATTTTACAAAAGTATTGACTTGCACTTTTTCTTGTGTGCCTCTCTCCTTGATTTAGGACTTTTTTGCACTTCTTGTGTTTCTAGATTTTTCTTGGCACGCCTTTGTCTTTCATTTTACTTTTTCCTTGGTCTTTTGGTGTGCTTTATATTTTCGAGATTCTCCACCTTGTTAACATTACGCCTCCTAGACGAGTGCCGGTTCCATGGCACTCTCTATCGTAGGTAGGAGGCTTTGGCATGCACCAAAACCGTGGATGGAAGGGATTACTGTGGTTTGTGGCCTTGGAGAAGTTTTGGTGGTGGTGTGGATGAAGGTCGTTGGTGGCACTTTGTTGGCCTGATTGAATGGTGAGAGGGTTGTCAGAGTTGGTGTGATAGGGCTATTCTTTGTTGGGAGTTGCACTCATGGTTGGCATAGGTGTCAGTGTTCTGGGGGTTCTGCACGTGACTGTGGGATTGCATGATAATAAAGGACAAGAGTTCAAAGTTGAGTGTTGATGAAGAGCTGACGGTACTTTTGTTGGAGTCTTCAATACTTGCAATTGAAAACCTCTCACATAGTCTCTCCCTAGGGGTTAGTGCTAGTCTTCTATCGTGCACAAGACATAGTTTGATTAGTTTGGGAGACAGGTTGAACTGTAAGCAAGCCGAGAGTATTTCCTTGCACTTGAGGACCCAAACTGTGTTTAGATTGTGGTGCTGCAGATATTATGTGAGTGCACATGAATACTTATATAGTACATAGTTAGAAGACTATTGGTCTGGTTCCTCATAGCAATGTGTGGATGAGGTGAGGGTTTAATGTGGTGGAAAAAATTGTTGTTGTTGAGGAGAAGTACAGTTGAAGGCTTGTTGAGACATCATTTGTTGAGAAGAAGTACACTTGAAGGCTTGTTGAGACATCATTTGTGATTTTGAAAAGACAATGTAGCATAATTGAGCTCATTGATGCCTTAGCTTCTGGTAGCTGGTGGCTATTTGTAGTGTTTGAAGAGTATGGTGTACTTTCCATGGTCTTTAGTGACATGCTCACCACTATTGATTGTGATGGTACTGAGATGGAGTGCGAAAAAGAATAGTGCAAATGGTTCAGGGTGATAGGGCAAGACAAGATCCCTAGGTATGTCCTGCCCTTGATGTGCCTTGAACAATTGTGGGGGGCTAGGAGACTAGGGATGGAGCCAGCCAACCAAGGTCATTGGACATAACTAATTTGAGGACTCCTAGGTGCTGTGCTGTGATCGTGGGCTCTTTTTTTCTTTTCTTTTCATTTTCTTTTTTTTTTCTTTTCTCTCTTTTTTTTTGGAATAAAATGAATACAATTAATGCGATACATTGAGGCTATCATCCTTTCATTTGGTTTGAGAAATGTCGAGATCCAAAGGCTGTGAAAAATGGATTTTACAAAGATGATTGTGTTACTAGCCTCGATGCTAGAGGAATAGTTGTTGAGATTGAAGAGATACACTTGAGATTTTACAAACCTCTTTGTAACGTATGAGACATCGAACAATTGAGATAGCAACTGGAGTGAGCTATGCATGGACAAGGGACAGAGCATATGGTGAATTGAATCCCAGTTTTGATGAAGGAACATTTGTCATTATTGGGAGCGTGGCTCCTACCTGGATGTAGAGTTTGGCCAAGAAAGAGAGAGTAGCCAATGACTATACTTTGGGTCGTGCTCAAATGCACTGTGTGCTTTCTACAAGGCTGATTTTCTCTTCTAGCGGGACTTTCGTCATGGCTCTTTGTTTCTTGGTATTTTCCTCGGTTTCTCCATAATGGTTCTCTGTGGGGTTGGTGGTCTTGTGGTGATTTGGACATTGAATACTTCAAAAAAGAGACTTGTGTCAACTTGCATTCACTTGGCAACTCATGAGAGTACATGCAAGTCATATGCTTCAACCATAATGAACATGTGCAGCTCAAAAAGACATCACTTATCTGAATCCCATAGTGTTGACTTCGATGCATACCACCTGCACTTGATTATCATTGCTTGTGTGTGTGTTGGCTTTGCTTATTTTGGTACTATTTATATATAGTCACAAAACACATTGTTTATTTATGTACACATTTATGATAAAAATAAATTATAGAGCTCAAGATTGTACTGGAGTGTGGCATATGTATCTAGTAATCGTGGCAGTATACTCATCAGTAACAACAGATATTTTGCAGCATCGAGTAGCATGGTGCCTTGTCTAAGTCTATTGGTAACACGTAGCTCCTCCTCATTGAGAATTTTATCAATCAAAGAGTTCTCTTGGCTAGTCCCAGCTAAGCCCATACCCCAAATGGTAGTTAATACTTGAAAGGAAGATAGCGCCACAGGCCGGGTCTCTTTGAGACGTCGGTCCAGGACTATCATAATTTGGGCTCTAAGTTCAACCATTGTAGCATAGTTTTCAAGGAAACATTTTTCAACTTGACTTCAACCCTCTGATTGTCACTTTAGTTGCTCTATCTTTAAGAGATTTGGTTGGCAAATCACTTCGTTGAATGTCACAGTTAAGCGCAGTTCGTTGGCCTTCCTCGTCAAAGATGAGTTACATGTATTCATGTAGGAGCTTATCATATTACACGACATTAATATATTCTTGCTCTTCCCAGGATAATGGATATGATAAATATGTCAAGAATCGTGTGGTGGGGGGACTTGCTTGAGCTGCTGCACCAAACACACACTGTATACACAAGAGGAAGCTCACTCAAGAACACAAGAAGAGAGATGGAGGCCAAAACGTTTTCTTGCCGGTTTTTTCTTCTTCTTCCACACACTATACAATGTACACAAAGCATATATAAGATACAACATGAAGGAAAGTGGCCTTCTAAGTCAAACAGTGCATAACCGACTACACTAATCAACTAGCGCTATATCTTTTTTAGTTGTAGCTAGGTGTAACAAACTAAATATAATAAGTGATAAGTCAGTGGCCATGTGAGTATCATAATGACCACCAACGTGCTAAGTGTAGACGTGCGGACTCATCTAGCCAGGTGGTCCATCATCAATGTCCGCACGTATTGAGCTTGCCATCTCAACACTCCCCCTCAAGCTCAACTCTATCTCTATAACTCCAAGTAAGCTTTTGAACTTTCGAAGCTTCTCTGCACCCAATGCCTTTGTGAAAATGTCAGCTATCTAATCCTGTGTGCTGACATATACCAAGTCAATCTCTCTTGCAAGTACCTTCTCTCTCACAAAGTGGTAGTGCATCTCAATGTGTTTTGTCCTAGCATGGAACACTGGATTCCTAGCTAACTGTATGCTGCTCATGTTGTCACAATGAATGACAATTGAACCATCTCCCTACACATTCAAATCACCTAATAACTTTTGCAACCATACCACCTCACATGCTGCCATAGCAACACCTCTGTACTTAGCCTCTATACTCGATAAAGAAACTGTAGGTTGCTTTCTCTGCTCCATGTGACTGTTGCACTACCAAGGGAAAATATGAATCCACTTGTAGATCTTCTGTCTAACATGCTATTAGCCCAATTTGCATTTGTGTATCCAAAGACATGTACATCCTTACCTACCTCATAAAAAAGTCCATAATGTAAGTGGACTTCACGTACCTCAATATATGTCTAACTACATCCAAATGAGGCTTTCTAGGCATCTGCATAAACTGACTGACAAGGCCAATAGCATAGCTCAAGTCTGGCCTTGTGATAGTCATGTAAATCAAACTCCCTACTATTCTCCTGAACATAGTAGGGTCTTCTATCTCATCCCCAACATCAGCACTCAGCTTCACATTTTGCTCCAATGGTACTGAAAGAGGCTTACATGCTGTCATACCATACTTGGATAACATATCCAAGCCATACTGCCTTTGGGATAGCCATATACCATCATCACATCTGATCACCTCAATACCAATAAAGTATCTCAGCTCACCCAAATCTTTCATCTCAAACTTCTTCTTCAAGAAGTCCTTAACTTCAACAATCCCATTGTCACTGTCACGTGTAATAATCAAGTCATCCACATAGATGACTATGATGATGAACCCTGCATCTCTCTTTCTCACATAAAGTGAGTGATCAGCATTAGAAATACAAAATCCAATATTGACAAGATACTCTCCACTCTTGTCAGACCATGTTCTAGGTGCTTACTTCAGCCCATAGAATGCCTTCTTTAACTTGCACACATATATGGGATGCTCTAAATCCTCATAACCTATTGGCTGCTCCATATACACTTCTTCTTGCAATTCACCATGCAAAAAGGAATTCTTAACATCCATTTGCTGCAAACTCCAATCTTTAGCTGTTGCCAAGGCAATCACACACCTAACAGTTGCCATCCTAGCAACAACTGTGCAAAAAGGAATTCTTAACATCCATTTGCTGCAAACTCCAATCTTTAGCTGCTGCCAAGGCAATCACACACCTAACAGTTGCCATCCTAGCAACAACTGGACTAAATGTCTCATCATAATCTATGCCATATGTTTGAGCATAGCCTTTTGCAAACAACCTAGCCTTATACCTGCTAACTGAACTGTTTGCATTATGCTTGACTTTGTAAACCCACTTACACCCAATAGCTTTCTTACCCTTAGGTAAGGGTACCAAATCCCAAGTCTTATTGGCTTCTAATGTAGCCATCTCCTCATCCATTGTTGCATCCCAATGATCATGACCAACAAAATCCTCAAAGCAAGTGGGCTCAACATCCTCAACTAGTTTCACCATATAAGCATAATGGTGAGCTGCATAACCTTCAAAACCAAATCTTTTAATAGGGTATCTGACCCTGCTAGATCTGTGTACCACCGGATCACTCAATGGAGCCTTTACATTACTATGAGCTCCCTATACACCTGACGTTCTGACTGAAGGAATGCCAAGCTCATCATCCAAACTCTCCGAACTACTAGAATCTTCATCAAATCCTAAATGACTGGTAGATGCATCATTACCATCCAACACTTTCTTCTTTCTTTTGTCCTTCCTTGCAATACTTATAGATCCACCTGAAGATGTGGGACTACTCCTTATTCTCACAGACCAAGGGCTCACTGTAGGTGTAGTACTAGATGATGTTTCTGGTCCACTAAGACTCTTTGATTCTTGTTTATCTTTCTGCACATAGCTTTCCTGATCATTATCATCATCCAATACATCACCAGCAGGTGCATACCAACTTCCCATCTCATCAAAGATAACATCCTTGCAATCGGTAGATTGAGCATTGCAAGCAACCGTTGATGGTAATGGTTTCTTTTATTTATCAAAATACATGGATGTGTCTAAGGTTTCATCGCCATTAGGAGAGATGGCAATGGGCTCATTCGTGGGTGGACTTGATGCTTTATTCCTCAGCTCTTCAATACTCTTGGTCTCAATCTTCTTGGTGTCCTACAACCACTTGCAACTGCCATTGTTTTCATTTTTTTCTCCTCTTTTTCTTGGGTAATCAAGGTGTATCCTTTAAAGACTCGAGACCCTTAACTAGGTTAGCCGTTGATGTGCTTGGTTGGGCCTCAGCATTCTCTTTCTCTAGTGTATCCTCATGGGACATAGCCACAGGCCTGTTGAATAGCCTCTCGAGGTTATGAGGGTACAACTACCTCTCTTTTTGGAGAGTCTAGCTCTTCAGATAATTCCCCTTAGTTTAGTCCCTCATCCAATTGCATTGGCAGTTGCTCCTGGTTGTGTGTTTGCTCTAGACTCTTGTCCTTACCCATTGTTGGAACATGCCTCCATTGCTTCTTATGAGAGCATGTGTTGTGTTTAGAGCTGTTTTTCTCTTGCTCTGGAGGTGTGGGTGACTCTAGTGTAGAACCAAGAGATGGTTTAGGGTTCTGTCATGTAGGCTTGGATGAAACCAACTGAAGAAGTTAGGGTTGTATTGATGGGAAGTATAGAGATCTAGGATTGTAGGGTCTTGAGTGAGGTAGAAGACATATGCACTAACATCAAGTACCATGCTTCCTACTCCTAGCCTACTAGCCATGTGTAGATCTTCTTCTAGAAGAAGTTTATCGTACAAGGGATGTTTTTGGATAGTGGTAGAAAGGTGGATCTCATGGACTGTTTGCCAACACTCTTAATGAGGTCGGGGCAATGTATGTGGGATCATGTATTGATGTCCAAAGGGCTTTCCTTTGCTCATCAACGAGTGTCATTAGTCGGTGGTCAATTTTGGTTGCCAGACTTTGGTTACAGTACCATTTCTGCACAAAGTTACCTTGTCCTTTCCCTTTTCATTTGATTACTTCCAGCTTTTCCTTGTTTGTCTCACATTAAGTAGTATAGAGTGAGGGTATCAAGCGCAATTCCCTAGCTGTGGCTTTTGGGATGTCCTTTATGACTTCTTTAGATAGCTACATAGCGGGAGCAAACATGTTGTTTCTCATCCCAAGTCAGGGGCATGGCTATGAGCTTTGTGTGCTCTAGTGTTTGCCTTCCAATGTCCACATAGACTTATGCACATGTGATGGATGTTAGCTTGTGATCAAGCTTCATCATGCACTTCATCTTTGATTCATTGGTTGATACGCTATCTCTCTAGCCAAAAACCATCAAGAGATTTTGTACTCACACGCCTCATATCGAGCATTGAAGTGAGGGATTCATCCCCAAATCGGAGCTTGAGGTAGGTAGGAAGTTTGGGTTTTTGATCTTCAAAACAAGTAAGTATTTTGGGCTATTTTGTTGGTTTGATGATCGGAAAAGATGGAGAAATCATTTCAATTTTTTGCCTTCGACTGTTGTTGCATTTAGAGTAGGTTAGGATTAGGAAACTGGATAGGAAATGTGTAGGGTTTGCTGTTGTAAAACAGGGCACAAGTCATGCAAAAATGGGGAAAAAAGAATGCTTGGGATGTTAATGTCGGCAAGTGAGTGATTGGGGACATCAAAACCTTACTTGGAAGGGATTTAAGAGCCAAGAGGACAAGGAAGATCTCATTTCATGCCCTGACATTGAGAGAGAGTGAGAGAGAGCGAGAGTGTGCTTCCAGCATTGATTCAATTTGATCTTGCCATTAGGGAGTTCTTCATGCAATTCGGGTACGTTAGGACCTCCCTGCTATGTATTTGTTGTGATCTAGAAGGCAGCATGCTTGGTGGTTGTGCGGATCGTTACATTCAACGAAATCATCCCCGACGCGACCGTCGTCGTGCACGGCTCGGCCCATCCGAGTGACGATGATTTTGGGCCAAGTCCCAGAATTGGCCCTCAAATCACGCGGCCATTCGGCCCTCCGACCATGGCCAACTACACTTGGATGCCTTTCACTCGGTCCATCCGAGTGAAGCATTTGAACCAACTTAAAATTTGGCCCTCGGTCCTGCCGATTCGGTCCAACACACTCGGACAAGTTGACACTCGGCCCCGGCCGAATTCTTGCAAGTACCTTCTCTCTCACAACGTGGTAGTGCACCTCAATGTGTTTTTTCCTAGCATGGAACACTGGATTCCTACCTAATTGTATGCTACTCATATTGTCACAATGAATGACAACTGGACCATCTCCTTGCATATCCAAATCACCTAATAACTTTTGCAACCATACCACCTCAGAGACTGCCATAACAAACATGTCTATACTCAGCCTCTGTACTCGATAAAGCAACTATAGGTTGCTTTTTGCTGCTCCATGTAATTGCTGCACTGCCAAGGGAAAACATGAATCCACTAGTAGATCTTCTGTTTGACATGCTACAAGCCCAATCTGCATCTATGTATCCAAGGACTTGTACATCCTTACCTGCTTCATAAAAAAGTCTATAATATAAAGTGGACTTCACATATCTCAATATACATCTAACTGCATCCAAATGAGGCTTTCTAGGCATTTGCATAAACTGATTGACCAAAAACATAGCTTAAGTCTGGCCTTGTGATATTCATGTAAATCAAACTCCCTACCATCCTCTTGAACATAGTAGGGTCTTCTATCTCATCCCCAACGTCGGCACTCAACTTCACATTTTGCTCCAATGGTACTGAAAGAGGCTTATATGTTGTCATACTATACTTGGATAACATATCCAAGCCATACTACCTTTGTGATAGCCATATACCATCATCACATTTGATCACCTCAATACCAAGAAAGTATCTTAGCTCACCCAAATCCTTCATCTCAAACTTCTTCTTCAAGAAGTCCTTAACTTCAGCAATCCCATTGTCACTGTTACATGTAATAATCAAGTCATCCACATAGATGACTATGATGACTAAACCTGCATCTCCCTTTCTCACATAAAGTGAGTGATCAGCATCAGAAATACAAAATCCAATATTGATAAGATACTCTCCAATCTTGTCAGACCATGCTCTAGGTGCTTGCTTCAGCCCATAGAGCGCCTTCTTTAACCTGCACACATATATGGGATGCTCTAAATCCTCATAACCTGCTAACTGCTCCATATACACTTCTTCTTGCAATTCACCATGCAAGAAGGCATTCTTAACATACATTTGCTACAAACTCCAACCTTTGGCTGTTGCCAAGGCAATCACACATCTAACAGTTGCCATCCTACCAACTAGATTGAATGTTTCTTCATAATCTATGCCGTATGTTTGAGCATAGCCTTTTGCAACTAGCCTAGCCTTATACCTACTAACTAAACCATCTGCATTATGCTTGACTTTGTAAACACACTTACAGCCAATAGCTTTCTTACCCTTAGGAAAGGGTACCAAATTTCAAGTCTTATTGGCTTCTAATATAGCCATCTCCTCATCCATTGCTGCATCCCAATGAGCATGACCAATAACATCCTCAAAATGAGTGGGCTCAACATCCTCAACTAGCTTCACCATATAAACATAATGGTGAGTTGCATAACTTTCAAAGCCAAATCTTTTAACAGGGTATCTGACCTTCCTAGACCTGTGTACCACTGGATCACTCAATGGATCCTTTACATTACTATGAGCTCTTTGTACACTTGGTGTCCTGATTAAAGGAATACCAAGCTCATCATTCAAACTCTCTAAACCACTAGAATCTCCATAAAATCTCAAATGATTTGCAGATGCATCATTACCATCTAGCAATTTCTTCTTTCCTTTGTCTTTGCCTACAACACTTATAGATACACTTGAAGATGTGGGGCTACTTCTTAGTCTCCCAGACCAAGGGCTCACTGTAGATGTAGTATCGGACGATGTTTTTGGTCCACTAAGACTCTGTGATTCTTGCTTTTCTTTCTTCACATAACTATCATGATCATTATCATCATCTAATACATCACTAGCAGGTACATACCAACTGTTCATCTCATAAAAAATAACATCCCTACTCACTCTAAACTCACATGTGATAGGGTTATAATAACGAATCTACCCTTTTTACTCTAAAGAGTATCCAATAAAAATACATTTTTTAGCCTTTGGATCAAGCTTCTTTCATAGCTCATATGGCACATGAATATATGCAACACATCCAAATACCTTCAACTGTGATACGTCAGGCTTCTTGCCAGTTCTTGCCAGTAAAGCATTCTTCAAGAGTCATCCCATGAACTGCAGCTATGGGGGTTCTGTTCATAATATAGATAGCAGTATGAACAGCTTCAGACCAAAAATATTTTGGCATATTCTTTTCAACCATTAATGCCCGTGCAACTTCTGCAATATGCCTATTTTTTCTTTTTGCAACTCCATTTTGTTGTGGGGTAGACCTGCAAGTAAATTGCCTTTTTATCTCATGAGTCCTCAAGAAGCCACTAAACTCATTAGAGAGATACTCTCCCCCTTCATTTGATCTCAAGCACTTCACTTTCAAGCCTATTTTTGTTTCACAACAGCTGCTTTGAAAGATTTGAAGTTCTCAAATACATCACTCTTTTCCTTCATAAAATATACCCATAACTTCCTTGAACAATCATCAATAAATGTGACAAAGTATTTGCTGCCACCAAGAGATACATTCTGTGTAGGCCCCCAAACATCTGTATGCACTACATCAAGTATATTTCTGCTCACTTCTCTGCCATGCAAGAAGGGTTGTCTGGCCTGCTTATTACCAAACTGGCATGCTTCATATACTTTATGAAATTTTGCAACTCTAAAAAAAGGCAAACATGTAACCAATCCTCTAGACTTCATTAATTTCAGCCTTTGCACATTTGCATGTCCAATACATTTATGCCATATTTCAATTTCTGCAACCACTCATTTTCCTTTAGCATACATAGTAGTATCCATTGTACGAATTCTAGTATCTAAAGTGGAACATACGGCTAACTCAACTTCCTTTTGCGATCAACCTACACTTATCATTAAAGTCTTCTACAAAACAACCTTTTGCATTGAATCGGACCTGCAACCCTTGCTCTATCATTTGGCAAACAGATACTAGATTCTTCATGATTAAAGGCATATGTAATACATTTGTCAGAATCTTTGTCTGGCCATCATGCAAGGACAAGGGAACCTTTCTAATATGTGAAATTGGGTGGCACGAATAATCACCCGTCTGCACATAACCTGGATTTTGTAAGTCGTGCATCTCTCCAAACCATTCAACATGACTGGTCATATGATTAGATGCACCTGAATTCACATACCATATATCATCATGTGTCCCCTTTTTGGTAACTGCATTCATCATGTGCTGCATAACAAACAAACACTCATTTTTTTCTTCATTCTGTCGTGAAGACGATGCATAGTTTCCTTGCTGCAATTTACCAATGCGAATATCATTCTTCTTAGCATAACAATGGCCTGCAATGTGGCCTGTTTTTCCACAATAATGACAAACAATTGCAGAATTTCAAGAACCTCGGTTTTGCCATCCACCTCTTCCTCTAGAGCTCCCCCTGCCTCTAAAGTTTTCTTAGTCTCCTGAAACATGCATTTCACCAAATTGCTGATTGAACCTGTTTTGTTGGTTATCTCCAGCACATCCCATACCACATCCTCTTGAAGAGGACCTACCACGTCCCCTTCCTAAACTTGAGTAAAATGCTTGGACCTATTCACCATTTCTTTTAGAGACGAGTCACCCTGCATATTGATCCCTTCAGTAATCATGAGAGAGACTAGCTCATCAAAATTTGAAAATGGCTTCTGTACATATACTGAACTAACAAATGATTTCCATGTCTTCTCATTATTAAGGCCACTCAAAGTGGATGAAACCAAATCAGCATCATTAGGCATTGCATCAATCGCTGCTAAAGCATCTGCAATGCTTCTCATATTCAAAACGTACTCATTGACTGACATTTTCCCTTTCTTCAAGGTATTCGTGAGTTGAATCTTCCGTGCATTTGTATTTACTGAAAACACATTTTCAAAAATTGTCCAAGCTGCATGTGAAGTTTCTGCATTCCTAATATGTCCCAACATTGTATTATTAATGACTGTAGGATAGCCACTACATCACCTTTTTGTCTTTTGCATTCCATTCTTTCCATGCTTTTAATTCTTCTACAGTCGGAGGGACACCCAGCTTTGGCTCCTTTTCTTTACCTAAAACAAACTCATAAAGGCCCTTTCCAATGAGGAACTTCGTCATATGGAACTTCCATGAAGGATAGTTGTTCTTGTCAAGCTTCTCAATAATGGGATTTCCACTGTTCTCTACCATTATCACAAAAAAGGATACAATATAACAAGCTAGTCTTCTGCAACCTTTCACAACGAGTGCACAGCAATAAAACAAGCAACCTTTTTCACTGATTGCTCAATAGTATATGTAATCTACAAGCTGTTTGCAGATGAACCTTATGTTTGCTTCCTAGAAAACACCTAAAAAATTACAGATTCAAAATTTGTACCCTGTACACCCACTTTCAGTCAATATAGCCGAAATCATAGTGTACCCTAAAACTGCTATTCACAACTTTGGGGCTCTAAAATGGGGCTTGAAACGACCTCAGATGCCAAAAAGAATTGTAAGGAAAGCCTTAAAGGTTTGCAAAATATATAGTGCTCTGTTCGCACACAAAATCTCACAACAATCTGAGATTTTCACTCTACCTTGCTTCCGATGCCTCCATAGGCACTATCCACATGCATGCACACTAGCACTAGCATGTCCACTAGTGTGACTTTGTGTGCAAGTGCACTAGAACCCTCCATAATGTACTAAGCTCGCCTTCTTGCAATTTAGTACTCACTCACTAACACCCCCACATGCCCTAGTTGCACTAGCTTCACCTTAGTGCACTAAGCCTAGTGCATTGCACTAGCATATACACAACTGCATACAATCCATCATCAAAGTGCACTAATACATGACCATTTGCACTCCACTCTACATCCTACTGCAATGCACTAACCCTCACATTGCACAACCTTTAGTATCCTATCCCTAATGCACTACACGTGGGTGCACTATGCACAACCTAGTGCACTAGTGCATATAGACTTGTGTACCACCCCACTTCCTACACACATCCTTGCATCACTTGCGCCACACATACATACCGTTGTGCACCCACTGCTAGATTAACTCCACTAGATCACACTATGCACCCATTGTGCACTATTTCTTCCTAGTGTACATACAAGTGCACATCACTCTGCTAAGCCCAATGTGCTTGTGCAAGTCTCTTTCCTCTCATTTTCAACCTCAACATTCACCTTGTTTGCAAGGGAGGTTCAAGGGGAAGGAGGAGGGAGGAATGGGGCACATTATAGTGCACTAGGAAGCGCCTATACACACATATGCACTTTGTGTGCACTAACACTAGCACTAATACGTGCATTCATGTGTACTTAAGTGCACTAGCACTTGCATGTACACTTGTGTATCCTTGTGTGCACTTGTAGCCACACCCTTCATCCACTTTAGGACCATTACTCACATAAAGTTTGCATTCAAACCTCATGTAGCACACTTGAATCTTTTTGTATGCATTTGAGTACACTCAGGTTGTTTACCGTGTTTACCACAACACAGAGGAGTGGGAAAATGGAAAAAAGGAAATAGCAAAAAAGGTGTAGGATAAAAACAGAAAAAGGCGCCTTGACCAGTAACCAGACCCTGAAAAATTAAATGTTTGGGCACAACCCTCAGAAAGTCTCAGTGTCGCCCCGAAACAACAAAAGAGTAAAAGGCGCACCATTAAATGTGGAAGCGCTCCCGAATCCTTGTAAAAGGGTGCCAAGCTCGATCCTGTGCAAATTGTACGCATTAGTTGGGAATAGGATAAATTAGAATGGTGGGAAATGGGAAAAAGGGCCTAGGCTACGGCCGGCCATGTAAAAAAGGGAAAAAGGGGATGACCGCCCATGGGATTTTAGGATTTGTATATAAAGTTCAAAAAGTGAATGGAAACTCATTCTTTGGGTGTGTGGCAAAAAGAGTTTTCTTCTTCCTCTCTTCTTCTCTCCTTCTTGCTTGTGTGTGCACTTGAGAGAGGGAGTGTGAGAGTGTGAGGGAGTGAGTGTGTGGGAGTGAGGGATTAAGAGGGTGAAGCTCTTCACCATCTCCCCTTCTCTTCTTCTATTCTCTTCTTTTCTCTTCTCTTGCGCGCACGGCTATGGAGGATGGAGCTTGGAGATGGAGGAGGATTGAGGATGCTTGAGCTAGCATCAAGAATCGTAGAGCTATCGGAGTGCAAGAGAGAGGAGAGTACTCGATCAAGCATCAAGGTAAGCTCACTACACTCATAGGATCGACTGCACATCGGCTAGGTGAGAGATAGCCATTAGAGCTCGCTTGGAATGCTTGAAACAATAAGCGGTCTGTGGGTCTTGGCGATTGAGTGAAAGCTCCCACATTTTGGTTCCATTGCCGGGACCAACGGATTCAAGCTTGAGCACTTGTGGGCCTCATATCGAGGCATCGAAGTAGGGGATTCATCCCCGAAATGGAGCTTGAGATAGGTAGGAAGTTTGGGTGTTTTTGATCTTCAAAACAAGTAAGTATTTTGGGATATTTTGGTTGCTTGATGATTGGAAAACATGGAGAATCTATTTCAGTTTTTTGCCTTCAATTTTTGTTGCATTTAGCGTAGGTTAGAATTAGGAAATCGAACCGGAGAAGGGTAGGGTTTACTGTTTCAAAACAGGGCAAAAATCATACAAAATGGGTAAAATGCTTGCTAGTGATGCCTAAGATCGGCAAGTGAGTGATTGGGGGCATCAACGCCACACTTAGGAAGGGGTATAAGAGCTAGGAGGCCAAGGGAGAGCTCATTTGTGCCATTTCAATGAGAGAGAGAGAGAGAGATAGAGAGCTCCAACCCACATCGATTCGATCGCATCACCGACGCGCTTACCGCGGCCCATTCAGGTATATGAATCTCTCCCTCTACTCCCCTAGATAGGATCTGGAAGTGTATGGCCATGGTGCTGACCCATATCTGGTGAATCGATCAAAATCGTGCTCATGCGGGTTACGCGTGCCGCATTCGGCCCGTTCGAGTGGCCTTTCCTAGGCCGAGTCCCAGAATTGGCCCTCGGCCCACTCGGCCAGGGCCCTCGGACGGCCCTGCCCTCGGATCGTCCGAGGCAAACTGTCCGAGTCAACCCATTCGGCCGTCCGAGTCAAAACTTTTTACCACGTGGCACATCCAGCTTCCGAGTGGCCCGTCCGAGTCTCAAATTCGGCCGTCGGCCCAAGTGCCGTTCGGCCCATCCGAATCACCTTGTCTGAATTCGCCATTCGGTCCGTCTGAATCAAAACCGTCCGAGTCTATCTCCGAAATTTGGCCCTCGGCCCTGTGCCTTGGCCCGTCCGAGTGACCTACTCGGACCTTGCAATTCGGACCAGTTGGCCCGAGTGCAACTTTTTATCAAAATTTTTAGAAATTTGACCTGACTCGGCAAATACGCAGTAGCGCAAACTATCGAAACCCTTCGGGCGCTCAGAACTTGATTCTGGCACACGTAATAAGAGAAATTGTACTGCGTAGTCGCTTGGCAGCTAGAAGTGGGCAGTTGCAAGACCCAAGGACTTAGACGCGAACCGCTGAGCTATAAAACCTGATTGACAGAAAACGAACAAGGCGACATACGAGAAAACCCTAAACCCTGACAAAACGGCTAAAAAATGGATCTACAAGCCTATCAGGTCCGAAACAAGCGAGAGTGTGTAAGACGCTAAGGAATTGCTTGCTGCACTCACATTGAATTTCCACACTTGAAGTACACTTAAGAAAGTTGAAAGCTTGATTGGGCACAAGTGCATGAGAAACGACACACACGTCGAGTGACCATGAATTGAGGTTTGTATTCAATAACCAAAGGAACTCACTCAGATAAACCACTCAAGGAACCCACCAATAGGAGAGGACCCAAGACATAGACAAACCATCAAATCGCAGAATAGGACCAAGCAAGGAGCGCCAACGATGAGGATCTGTCAAGTCTATTCAACCTGATTGACAGCGTAGTGGAGCGCGAGAACTCGACCATGATGGAAGAGAGCTCAGACCATCGGTCTAATGAGGAGCTTGATTTGAATGTATTCCCAGATGCTATTCAGCAGAGCTGGTGAGCAGTTACGACGCGCACGCCCAGTACGAGCACCATGGTAGGATCATTGCAGATCTAGAAGAGGAGGGAAGGCTAGCCCGCAAAGCATTGTAGGGCATAGCTGAGTACAATAGGGATCAGAGGCTAGGAGCCAAAGGCAAAGCATGGAGCTGCATGAGGTGCAGTGAGTGTTGAACTTGGCTGGCCGAAATCGAATAGACCATGAGAGAGCACTAGAGGGAGACTTGACGTTGAGCGAGCTTCTCATGAAATGGCTGCTCGATAATACAGCAGCAGAGCAGAGTGCCACCGCACTAGCGACGTCGCTGCTCGCAGGATTAGGGGCGAGCCAAGGCTCAAAGAGCCAGGCCAAAATACCGATTGTTGCCAAGCAACTCGATAAGTACCAACCTCATGACGACCCATACAGCTTTGTTGAGCAGTTTGAGCAAGTCTGCGAAGCCAACAGCCTCAACGACCAAACTCAACGCTCGCAAGCATTTGAGTTTTTCCTAGGCGATAAGGGTAGGACGTGGTATATGAGCATAGATGCTGTAGAGCGAGCCAACTTCAATGACCTCAAGGATCTCTTCGTTAAGAGATTTGCCGAGCCCGGATACTCCGATAACCTACTAGTACGCTTGATGAACATCAAGCAGAAAGAGAAGGAGGACATCCGCGACTACGTGACCCATGTGAGGAGTCTCTTTAAGAGAATCCCTCTGGGCGAGCGACCGACTAAAAGAGCAGTTTCGACTGTATTCATTAGCGGAATTCGAGATGAGGAGTTATATAAGGCTTTGGCAGGCAATTCAAGCTTGCAGCGGGACGCGGTAGCTAGGGTGTTTGAGGAAGCCATCGAGTCGATGATTAGGTGAAAGAGCGGAGCTCCAGGAGCTCAAATCTAGAGGAGACCCACTCGGAAGCTCAGAGAGAATGTCAGCCTCTAGTGAGCGGTCAATCCCATCATCCCAAGATAAGGGGAAGGGCAGCTGAGGTCAAGATGGAATTAGCCAAGTTGCAAGACATGTTGAGACGACCAACGCGCCCGCATGTCCAATGCGTGTACTGTGGTGGAAACCACTTGCCGACCGAGAAGACCCTAGGTCAAGACCTTGTGCTAACTGCGGTAGGTTCGGCCATGATGTCGCACATTGTAGATTACCAAGAAGACTTCCATACTCGCAACCCTACGGCCAGCCTTACCTAGGAAACAGGCCGCAGCCATTCTTCGGAAGGGGAGCCCCATTGGCTCTTCCTGCGCCTAACAATATGAAACCAGCCGTCCCTAGAATGGACATAAACCCTACCGGCATTCCTAGACCGCCTGGTCCTTAGGTGACCCACCCACCAAGCGACGCTCCAGTCCACTACGTGGAGGAGCCAAATGATGAAGAGACCTACATATACCCTTATGTCTCACACGACGATGAGGGCAACGCGGTCCTCATGGATTATCGACCCGTGCCGGTGATGGCATTAGGACAAGGATGAGGTAGAGGCCTAGGAGGGTAGCTGCAGGATCCAGTCACTTGTTGGACTTATGGTCACCCCGGTCATGTCTCATCATGCTGCCCTGAAAGATAGCAGCAAAACAGAGACAAGGCTGACCAAAGGTGCATAGAGTGCGGAATCACCCATCTTTTCGTAGATTGCCCAAAGCGAAAGCCATTCTCTAGCTCAGCCAACTTGCCATCTGTCCCATTGGGGCTGTTTGGTGTCGAAAACCTCAATGGGGAGGCCACACCTATTCCATTGCAGGTCATGAACCAAGCCCAAACGAAGCAGGTCGACATCTCTCTGCCAGGACCTAGCAATCTTGACGCAACCTCGATAGGGAAGAAAAGCCGTAGGTGGAAAAAGAAGAGATCGGAAGCTAAGGTTGCACTAAAGACCGAGAGTGCTACGACTCTGCCTGCTGGAAAGAAGGTTTCAGACGCAGAGGCAGAGACTTCAGCCCCTAAGACGATTGAAAAGGGAAGCGCTAAGGTAGGGGAATACCTGCATCCGAAGCGACGGTTAGAGGCCATAGAAAAGGTAAAGGAATGGGTGAAGGAGGCTCAAGAGCACCTCAAAGACGCTGAGCCCATCGTAGAGGATGAGATCGATGACCTTTCCAGCGTAAGCATGCCAATATCACCGCATCAACCTAAGTCGGTAGAAGTAATCATGCCACAAGCAGTGCCGCTAAGACCAAGCCTTGACGCGACAGAGTCGCAGATCAGTCGCGGCCATTGGCCCGGACAATCTAGGTTGGGGGAAGGACGAGTATCCAACGATCTCCTGACCACACTAGTGACCACCCCTGTAACACTTAGCCTGAGAGATTTGCTTAAGCAACATCCTACCCTATGGCAAGACCTTAAGCAGTGGGTCGAAGAGTCACAAGAGTAGGTCATGGCAGACCCTCAAGACCATGATGCAGAAACGCAATTACCAAGTTTGACGCTGCACTCCGTGCCTAAATCCTTGCACGTCAATGCCTTTTGGGAAGGCTCTAAGATGCACGCAGTCTTACCAGTCCTAGCCCTAGGTGACACAACAAGGAAGGGAATCGTAGACACGGGAGCTGGGGTTAGTGTGCTTAGCTACGCAGTGCTCCAGACTTGGGGAAACCCGCTTGTTGAAATTGCTAGGTTTAATGTCACGTTAGCAAATGGTATGAGAGTGAAGCCATTTGGGGTACTTAAGAATTGGTCAGTGAAGATTGTAGGTGTCCAGTTCTCTGTTGACTTTATAGTCATGAAGGGAGTGGACTACGATATCCTATTAGGTCGACCCTGGATGCGCAACGCTAGAGTCATCGAAGATTGGGGTAATGGCTTGATCTTCCTTGGCAATAGAATGGATGCCGTAAGAATAGAGATGGACACTTGGAAGACCTCATCAGTCAACCTAGACGCCATCTCTGCTATGCTCAAGGGGAACACTCGGGTCAAGAAGCCCTATGGGCCCTTGACCAAGTATATCCCATGCCTAGAGGATGAGCGGGATTGGATGCACGTTCTCGCTACAATCGACCTGCCATTCTCAGATCATGAGGCATATAAGCAAGCCATCAAAACGATCGGCAAGTCTAACGAAGCACTCTCTACACCAGTCTGCATGATGGCAGGAAGCCTCTGTGGAAAGCCTAAGCCAGTCACCTTCCACGTACCATCCAACAAAAGGGAACTCCAGGGGATACTGGAATACCTAACGGACAAGCTAGCTGGCAATCCAGCTGCAAATTTCAAACCACTCCAGGATCTCTTAGAGGAATCCAAGTGGCAATGGACCAGGGTGCACGATTTAAACCTTATGTATAACTGGGCCCTAATTCCTGACCAACGACACGAGGCATACTAAACCCTAGGAGACGACGAGCAATCGGATGACAAAGATTCTAGCGACGAATACGAAGACTGCCAATCCTTTAGTGATGAGAGTGAGGGTGAAGTAGATACCGTAGAATACGACACTGAAGGACAAGAAATTGAGCAGATACGAGCAGACACCAAGCCGTAGAAAAGGCATACCTTTAGAGTAGAGCGAGGAGTCATGCGCATGGAATGTGATCGCACTTGGTTGGAACGTGTAGAAGCCATAGACCTTGAGCAAGCAGGCCTAGCCCAGCCACAGGAACAACATCAATACTTAGGACTGAATCACCATCTGAACTTCGGCCACTAGGGGAGTCCACCTCTTCTAGCGAAGACGGAGGGTTTGACTCTGAATCGGAAGTTAGTTCGGATAGTGATCCAGAGATCCCTTGGTCGCCCACGACCAGACGTACCAAGGGGACTTACCCCTCCACCTAAGGTGCAGATGGTTAAGGTAGGAAAAGGCAAAGAAACCCAGGGATACACAAACAGAAGAACAGCAAAAGATGCTTCACAAAATTCAAAAAAGGGGATAGGGTAGTAGTTTTGTTAGGAGCCAAACGTCAAGGGCAGATGAGCGAACCAATCGAGGGACTAGCCAAAGTCAAGGAGGTAGACTTAGCCCAGGAAAGGGAAACACCCCAGCCAGTGTTCATTGATGATGACTTGACCAATGAAGAAGAAACGAGTCTTGTTGCTCTCTTGCGAGAGTATATAGACGTGTTTGCCTGGTCCTTAGAGGAACTTAAGGGGGTAGATCCGAGTGTCGTGACTCACAACATACCCATGACGTCGGACACAATGCCGGTCAAGCAGCGACCGTACCCTATGAATCCAAAACACGCTCATGCTGTCAAAGAGGAAATTGACAAGCTAATGAGAGCTGGATTCATTTACGAAATTGAGCACACAGACTGGGTATCGCCCATAGTAATTGTGATGAAGAAGAATGGAAAGATCCGAGTGTGCATCAATTATAAGAAGGTGAATGCTGCTATGAAGAGGGACAACTATCCATTGCCGTACACCGAGCACATGCTTGAGAGGGTGGCAGGCAAGGAAGCCTACAGTTTTCTGGACGGCTTCTCAGGGTACAACCAGGTGCAAGTGCATCATGCGGATGCCTTTGCCACTAAGTGGGGCGTCTTTGCATACATAGTCATGCCCTTCGGGTTGACCAATGCCCCGCACTTTCCAACGTCTCATGTGCACTATCTTTAAGGACATGCTTCGTAAGGAATTAGAAGTCTTTGTTGACAATCTCTGTGTCCACTCAACCTGGATTGAACATTTAGACAAACTCCGCGCAGTCTTTGAGCGGTGTCGCTCGTATCGTCTCTCCTTGAACCCCTTAAAGTGCCAGTTTTGGGTTAAGCACGGATGCATCTTAGGACATGTGGTGTCGAAGAATGGCATTGCCACTGACTTCTCGAAGGTCAGGGTTATTGTTGACCTTCCACCCCCAATTAATTACAAGGGCATTCAATGCTTCTTAGGCCATACAGGGTACTATCGACAGTTTGTACTGAACTATGCGCTGATTTTCAGACCATTGTACAAGCTGCTAATTGTCTTTGAGTGGACTGAGGCATACCAACGAGCGTACGAAGAATTGAAAGAGGCTCTAACAACAACACCAATTCTACGAGCCCCAGATTTGACCATTACCTTCCACGTGCACATCGATGCTTCTAAGTTTGCCGTGGGGGTAGTGTTGTGCCAACTTGGTGAGCACAACTTAGATTATCCAGTGAGCTTTGCTAGCAGACAACTACCTGAGACAGAGATGAACTACTCGACAACAGAAAGAGAGGGATTAGCCATGGTGTTCATTGTGAAGAAATTCCGGCATTATCTATTGGCCACACCCTTCATCTTTTTTGTGGACCATCAAGCCCTGCTCTATTTAGTAAACAAACCTTGTGCTACAGGGCACATAGCTCGATGGCTCCTCTTGCTTCTAGAGTTCGATTTCTCCGTGGTAGTACGAAAGGGAAAACAACATTACATGGCTAATCACATGTCACGCATCCCCACAAGAGAAGCCGCTGGACAAGGCATCGTTAACGAGTTACCCGATGCCCACCTATTCCACCTGTCCAGTGAGAGAGATTTATTTAAGGCTGATCTAACGCCGTATTGGGTAGATGACATAGTCCAAGTGCTCGAGCACGGAGTACCTGAGCGACCAATAGAAAAAGCCTGGCTTAGGCACTTGATCCTGAAGATCTAGCCCTACCAACTGATTGTAGGCCAACTCTATAGGCTGGGGCAAGACGGATTGCTGCGTAGATGTGTGTGTGAGCATGAGATGCACGATGTGCTCTCGGAGGCACACAACAACATTGCAGGAGGACACTTTAGTGGAGACATGACAGCACGCAAGGTGTTGCAGTCTCAACTATGGTGGCCCATGCTTTTCCGCGACGCCAAGCGATTCGTCAAGCATTGTGACGAGTGCCAACGGACAAAAGTACCGATTCGCAAGGATCAAATGGAGTTGACCCCAATTATTGCTCACCAACCCTTCGAAAAATGGGAAATTGACTTCATAGGACCCATCAGTCTTGCGGCGCAGTACTCACAAGCCAAATACATCGTGGTGGCCACACGGATTACCTCACAAAATGGGCAGAGGCAAGAGCCACACGAAAAAATGACGCTAGGATGACTGCCAAGTTCTTATGGGAGCAAGTAATCTCGTGCTTCGGCTGCCCCATCGAACTGGTTAGTGACCAAGGTACGCACTTCATCAACGAAGTGATAGCACATCTCCTGTCCACCTTCCTCATTATCCATCGCAAATCCTCACCATACTACCCTCAGGCGAATGGCCAGGCAGAATCGACTAATAAGATTCTTATCAATGTCCTGACTAAACTAGTCTCAGCCTCACACAGCGACTGGGACAACAAGCTGATGGCAACCTTGTGGGCCTACCGCACAGTTTATAAAACGGCCATCGGCCAAACCCCCTTCAGGCTGACCTATGGAACTGAGGCAATTCTACCATTAGAATTCTTCGTTCCTAGCCTGAGAATAGCACTTCAAGAACGATGGGAAGGGAAGGAGGCATGGACACAACACTTGGTCGAGCTTGAACGCCTGTCAGAGACTCGTCTCCTAGCCACCCACGTGCTTATCTGTGAGAAGGCCCGACGCAAACGCTGGTTCGACAAGCATGCCAAGCAACGTGAGTTCGAACAGGGTGACTTAGTGCTCCTTTACTCAGTTAAGGGGCATAAGCAAAAAATGAAATTCAGAGGTCTCGGACCCTTCAAGGTTTGTGCAATCAGCCGAACCGGCAATGTCGAGCTTGAGACACTAGATGGTGAGGGAATAGGCTTCTTCAATGGCAGTCGTGTCAAGAAGTACTACCCTCCCACGTATCCTTTGCATGAGCCACCATTGTTAGAACCACCGGTCAAAGTATGAGTAGCTACAATCACTGCCATCAATGAAGAGGATGAGGAAGTCGTAGAACCCGCTTACCTCCGTATCACGGTCATTACCAAGCAAACATGCACTTTCAACTCCTTGATCGACGAGGGAGCAGGCTTTAATATCTTAACCCATAGTCATTGGATCCAACTTGGCAAACCACTACTCCAACCCACAACTGCCAAATTAAACCCATATGGGACCCACTCATACGCACTTCTCGGCAAGTGCAGAGTCGCCGTTTCTATCGAGTCTGAGACTGTTCCAATGCTTTTTTACGTATTGCCAAGTGCTACAGACGTAGGCACGGAGTCACTGCTAGGGTGAACCTTCAAAAAGCAGACTCACTGCAATGTTGATTATGGGTTGTAGTGCATCCACCTAGCAATAGGCAACATGCACATTGTCACAGCTTTCATCAAGGGTTGCACGACACCATCACCGTCCGCAAAGCCACCGGTAGAAACATCCGTAGGCAAGACTAAGGAGGGGGTAGTGCGTAGCTGCCACTCCCCGACTTCCATAAACCGCAACTCACAGCAGCCAAAGCTAAGACCCAACAGCCTCGCCTTCAATGGGTGCCTAAACAGCCGCACCCACCGCCTAGGAGTCGATGCTCCTATTCTCATAAGACCCAGAACTCTAAACCTAGGAGGCCAAGATGCAATCATAGGAAGCGCCGCGTGGTCAAGCAAAGATAGGTCCCTAAAGCCATCTTACGTGCGCAGGGCTACTACGAGGGAAATACCTGGCTGTGGATCCCTAAGGCCCCCACGGCTAGAGGCACCACTCATACACCACCCTCAAGCTTGATCAAACCGTGTTCCATCAACCCTCAAACCGGCAAAAAGCAGCAGTGCTCTTCTGAACCACAACCATCTGCCTCATCCACGCCTAGACCCACGGGAGTCCCACAAGTCCACCGGCCCAAACCGCAGGCTCCGTCACAAGTATCACCACCCACCGAAGTCAATCCACCTCCCCAACTCCAACCTGAATGCAACAGACCGTCCGTCATGGCTGCTCCCAATCCACTCAACATCCAAACGGCCCAACCGCAAACTCACGAAACCCCCCCACCATCCATCTTCATTATCAAAAACTCTTGCTCTGCCAAACCTCGACCACCTGTCGGCCTTACACCTTCCTATGAACGAAAATCCTTCCTAGCGCTGGCCACTAACCTCGCTGAGGACACCAGGGATGACATGGTGGATTGTATTAAATGACTAGATGACACTTTTGTGTCACTCGCGCTAAGCTAGGATAACTTGGACCTAGGTCTATTAGAAGAACCCTTTGCAATAGAAGTACAAAGTATACCTTGCTCCTGGGAAACCTTTGAATTCGCGTTCACAAAAGCTTCTCGCTCCGCTGCTGAGTTGATTAATAGCGAGATCTCCAAGGAGCAAGCCATCAAACAGAGCCTTATCACGTCATACGATCCACGAACCACCTCTGCTATCACTGACCAAGAAATCTCAGAGTTATCACACCTCGCTGATACTGGATCACCTTTCTTAAGGCAGTGGTACGTTCTTAGGTTGCAATGGGAAGTTGAAGGATGTCGCATAATGACCAACGCCAAGCAACACCGCGCCATCAAAACAGCAGTGTATGATCCCACTTACGTCGCGCCCACCTCGTATAGAGTGTTAACCACTCTTTGGGGCCGACCCATGGAAGAGCACATCAAGGGGCATCCCTACCTTGACCACCTCTTAACAGAGGAAGAACTCCACATTGCGAGTCGGGTCGACTCTGGTGACTTCCTCACAGATGTTCTCACATATATCACGCACATGGGAATTCAACCCTTTGATTTGGACCGCGTAGCTCAACTGGAATACAATCCAAATTTCTATACTTGGCTCCTTCACAAGTTACTCCTACCCCAACATGCCGAAAGCCCTTAACCTTTTGACCCTCAATCTTAGGAAGGATTATTTTCAAGAGGGAAGGGGAGGGGGTAAGGTGAAATGAATCAGATGAGAAATGAATCAAAGGGGATAAATCAAAGTAAAATTGGTGAAAAGCATAAACAGGTAGTATGAAAAAACGGATGGGGTAGGAAAATGGGCAATAAAAATTTGAAGTAAAGGGCAAAAAGTCCAAGTCTAAAAAGGAAAATCTACATGACTCCCTAATGAATTCATTAAAAAAGCATAGATTTTTACTTTTCTAGCAATTAGCGAATTGATATGTGGAAAGTACTAATGAAAGTTATGATTTATGGTAGGAGCTTAAAATGTCGTAGCAAGACCATGCCCATTGACTCCCATTCACAGACGAGGAAAGGGAGCAATACCGCATCCATCTAGAGAACCGCGCCTTCAGCCAACTCAAATTTTGAACCATCCACAACATAGAAGTCGTGGTGGCCAAGGAGGAAGTAGCTAGGAGGGTGGTTGAACAATGCAATCTCACAAAGTATCTTGAAAAGTTCTCGTAGGAGCCGGACCACCTGAAGTGCATGGAGTTCCTCAGAACATACAACCCAGATCAAGGATGTGGTATTGTAACAGTGGGTAGAGGAGAAGATGCAAAGCAGGTACAGGTCCGCTTAGACCTAGCCTTGGTGGAGAAGGCTTTGGGATTGGTATCAAAGACGGAGAGGAAACAAAAAAGGGATGTTTATGCTATGCTTAAAATGAAGAAGGAAGATGTGCTCACAAATGACCGCATAAGCATCCAAGATATCCCTGATGCAGAAGCCAGGATGCAGGCCAAGCTGATACATGTGCTCTTCTCCAGCCAGCATTACAATTCATTGATGCATCGAATTAGCGTATCGGTGCTGGAGAATGTAGCAGCCCATACCCTAGACGAAGTAGATTGGAACAGGTATGTGCAAAAAACGATCGATCAGGTAGCCAAAGCGTTGGCCCTAGGAAGTGTACCAGCAGGAGGAGAATCTCCGGCCTCTAAAGTTACAGAAAGAAAGAAAGCCTCCTCCAAAGCCTCCTTAATCGGGTATGGAGGCGTCTTGACTGCGCTCATCCAGGAGGTAGTGAAGGAAGCACAGGATGCGGAAGAAGGAGAAGGAGAAACACCAGAAATGTCGCCTCCTCACCAGCACAAGGATAGGTCCACCGATAGAACTGAGACATAAGAAGAAGGGGAGGGATAGACAAGCAAAAAGACAACTAGGAAACCCAAGAAGAAGACAATGTAGAGAAAGAAGAAGGATGACGAAGGCAGAAAGAAGGAGAGAGAAGACTTGGAAAGGGCAAAGAAAGAGTCCCTTAAAGAGGCCAAGGAGAGAGAGAGAACGAAGAGACAGGAGGAGGAGAAGGAAAAAGAAGAATTACAGAAAGCAAAGAAGGCATTGAAACAAGAAGCAGAGGAGAAGAAAAGAAAGGAAAAAGAAGAAAAAGGAAAAAAGAAGGAAGAGCAGAGAAAAGCGGAGGAGGAAAGGAAAAGAAAGGCGGATGAGGAAGAGGAAGAGCTACAAAGGAAGGAGGAAGAGGACCTGGTGGAAGCCACACGCCGGTCCATCGAGCAACAGAGCCGAGCAGATGAATTGTGGAACCTGAGCCTGCATAGAGAAGAAGGGCCAAGGTCTAGCACACAGGTGCCGGAGTTTGTGCCACCTCCAGTCCCTAAGGGCAAGGGCAAGGCCCCGATTCATCCAATTCCTACCCTCCTGGTGCCTTCCGCTGAACCCACCACCATCACCCCTAGCATCCCGACCAATGCCAACGTGTCAAACTTCATGGCGTGGATGCAATACTTCATCAACAAAGAGAGCACAGAAACCATGGCCATAGGACAAAAGAGGCCAGCTACTGATGTGGAATCCAGGCAAGAGCCTAAAAGGCAGAAGGTAGAAGCCTCAACCTCACCCATCCACGCAACGATGACTCCATCAGCTAATTACGATGAGTATGTCACCGAGCTGCTCTCCCAATTGGAGAAAGCTAAGGAGGAACGCAAGATAGCCGTGGCTGAGTTGGCAGCCGAGAAGGAATTGGTGGCCGCCTTCCAACTGGATAAAACAAGGATGATAGCCATGCAATAGAGGGAGATCGCAAATCTCAAACAAGAAATGAAGGCTAAGGATGATAGGGAGGAGCACTGGAGACAACAACTTGAAAACGAGACACAGGAGCTAGTGAAAATGCAAAGATAGTACAAGCTCCTGATAGTGCAATACCAGGAGCTTGCTACGAAATCTGCTCAGGTTGATGTGCTTGTGGCCGAGCTGAATGCCAGGGACGAGGAGAGAAAACGAGGCATAAAGGAGCAGCAAGAGGAAATCGAGTGCTTGACAGATCAACTAAACTCTGAAAAAGAAGAGCAAGAGAGGGTAGTCAGGGAGTTGGAAGACCACGAGCAGAAACTCATGATACTAACCCTAAAGCAAGGAGAGAGCTTGGAAGAAATAAACAAAAAAGCAGAGGAGTGGGCTGCGCATAATGAAAAGAGGGTGAAGACACTGGCGCGATGCCTTGCTCTGGTGGAGAAGGAGAAAATCATCGCAGAGAGCAAGGCAGAAGCTACCCAAGTGGCCTTCGACACTCAATAGAAGGCCTTCCTCGACACCATCCTGGACACCACCCACTCAGCGCAAGGAGAGTCGTTGGAGGTGACGCAAAGAAAGCTCGGCATAGCACAAAGAGCCTTACATGCTGGATTGTAGATGCCACCCCTACCTGCAGAGGTTAGGTTGAGCTTGGATGAGCAACGAAAATACCTATTGCCGGCCGGCCTAACCCCCCAAGAAATCGATGCCCTCGGATTCGAAGAAGAAGCAGCATAGGGAGAACGGTAGAGGGAGGAAGCAGAACTTGAAATCAACATGAACTGATTCAGGGAGGATGTAGTTCCACAACCCCCCTCGCTGCAGTCTCAAGAGCCACCACAAGAGGACCCATCTGCGGAAAGAAAAGCCGCTTCTAGGGAAAAACGTAGAAAGCTAGTAGAGGAAGCTAGGTAACAACTGAGAGCCAAACCAACCGTGCTGCCGTCCGCACCTCTCCCACCGTGCTCTGATGATCTCCCCACGGGATTCCACACATAACTGGTGTTGTGGGAGATACAAGAACAAGGAAAGGATCCATTCACCTTTAGTTTCCTCCTACCCAACAGTCTGCGGACGGTGTTGCTGCTCAAGGTGACGGACGAGGTAATCGCGGTCGGTGGCCGGTTGGGGCAAAGATGGCTAGAAGAGCAAGAAAAAACCCCGACCTCTTGGGGCACAGAAGCGGCTGATTACTGGGAGAACAAAGTTTTTGAAGTCCCACACATTGTACAGGGCTACAAAAGCCAACCCCTATGGAGGAGGCGAGTATGCAACATCAGCAACGCCCTGCCATTCGAGCGGAACAACCCTACCTACATGGCATACCCTTGAAGGGTAGGGGTGGATTTTGATGCCACCCTCCATGGGCAGTACAACTTCCCTATTATTTATAACTCCACTGTAGTATCCTTAGACCATGCCCTTCTCTTTACCGCCGAAAGCCTAGATGATTCTATGACACACTTTCTTGCGGATTTCTCCTCATGCCCTGACCCCGCCTTTGTAACAACCTGTAATTATCTTAGGTTACTTAGGTTACTCCTTAAGCATGACCCGACTCCACAAGAGAGTGGCCTACCTCTCCTCTTCTTTGACCCTAACGCTATTGACAACTGTGCCATGGCTCGTCTTATGATGAGGGCTAGCCTCCTCCCCTCTTTTTGCCTAGCCCTCCTGGAAGATATGAATGACAGCCAATTCATTAGGTGCAATCACCCTTTCCTCTCCACCACTTCTCTTCATGTCCGCATGAATCTGAAAGATTACATGCAAAGTCGCCAGTTTTTGAGCAAATCTATCAGACCCGCTTCCCCTCCTCATTCCGATGAAGACAATTAGGCTTGGTTGTCATTCCACGAAAAAAAAAAAGAGAGAAAGAGAGAGAGGGTGAACTGGAAAGCAGAGTCAACAACAAAGAATAGCAAAGCCAAGGGATGAATCTACTAGTAAGCAAAGACAAGAGAGAGAGGACTTCACATGACCCGCTTGCAACTTCCCTTCGCCTTATTGTGCACCACAGTCACTGCACCTAGGGTTCTCCCTAGCCCCTTCCCCACTTCACACTTGGGGCACATCAAGGGCAGGACTTTCAGACCTATCACCCTAAGACTTGCACCGCACCTCCAACGACACATGAACTGGGTCCTCAAGTGTGGAACATTACCAAGGGCTTGCCCAAGGTTGCCGACCCATCTCCTAGTTCCACTGCCACGGGCACCACACACTACACGGAGAGGCAGACACACCCCTTAGGGAGTGCACAACTTTTCTTGCAGGTTATGTTTGAGTTGCAAGAACTGGCTATTCAGCTGAAGAAGATCACCCACGACATCCTTTAATGATCAAAATTCTTTCCATGTGCCGGACATGACACCATTGCTGCTGTTTCAGGAGCTTTTCTGCATTGGAGTGGACGGACCAACGTGCTTCATGTTGCCAATCATCTACCTGCTGATGGCTACCATGATTGAACCAAATCAAGCAAAAGGAGTACTCAGTAATAGATCTGCCATTGGCATAGATCTTGGAACCTCATCTTCTAAAGATGCATGCCTAATGCCTCAAGATCTACGGATCGCTTATTGATTCCACAAGCTTGAAGATTTTCAATGCAAGGGTGAAGATCTTCAACGCAACACCACTGAAGACCTTCAACTCAAAGACAAAGATCTTCAAATCAAAGACACAGATCTTCAATGTGAAGACAAAGCATATCTTTGTCAAGGTTGAGTTCGAGGGGGGGGGGGGCTTCTCCAGGATAAATCCCTCCAATACCATCTCCTAAGGGATTGCTTATTGATCAAGCGTTTCTAATGCTCAAAGGACGACCGGCTACATATTTTCCACCAGCCAACTGGAACCCCAATCAGCCGTCGTAGAATGGAAGCCACAACTGTGTGAGAAATGCTGAGCATCTTCATGAAGCCTCAAGCACGCCGGAATCTCTCCTCGTCATCGTCATTAAACTCCATCACCTCTCTACGAGTTCCGCCTAGCAGCAGACCCAACTAGCCACTACTTTCTACCACAGTGCCATGGGACTGGCACTTGGCTAGGAGGGGGTAATTTTTACCGTGTTTACCACAGCACAGAGGAGCCAGAAAATGGAAAAAAAGAGATAGCAAAAAAGGTGCAGGATAAAAGCAGAAAAAGATGCCTTGACCGGTAACCAGACCCTGAAAAATTAAATGTTCACCCTCAAAAAGTCTCAGTGTCACCCCGAAACAACAAAAGAGTAAAAGGCGCACCATTAAATGTGGAAGCGCTCCCGAATCCTTGTAAAAGAGCGCTAGGCTTGCTCCTGTGCAAATTGTATGCATTAGTTGGGGATAGGATAAATTAGAATGGTGGGAAATGGGAAAAAGGGCCTAGGCTACGGCCGGCCATGTAAAAAAGGGAAAAATGGCCTAGGCTACGGTCGGCCATGTAAAAAAGGGAAAAAGGGGATGACCGCCCATGGGATTTTAGGGTTTGTATATAAAGTTCAAAAAGTGAATGGAAACTCATTCTTTGGGTATGTGGCAAAAAGAGTCTTCTTCTTCCTCTCTTCTTCTCTCCTTCTTGCTTGTGTGTGCTCTTGAGAGAGGGAGTGTGAGAGTGTGAGGGAGTGAGTGTGTGGGAGTGAGGGATCAAGAGGGTGAAGCTCTTCACCATCTCCCCTTCTCTTCTTCTCTTCTCTTCTTTTCTCTTCTCTTGCGCGCACGGCTATGGAGGATGGAGCTTGGAGATGGAGGAGGATTGAGGATGCTTGAGCTAGCATCAAGAATCGTGGAGCTACCGGAGTGCAATAGAGAGGAGGGTACTCGATCAAGCATCAAGGTAAGCTCACTACACTTGTAGGATCGACGGTGTGTCGGCTAGGTGAGAGATAGCCATTAGAGCTCGCTTGGAATGCTTGAAACAATAAGCAGTCCGTGGGTCTTGGCAGTTGAGTGAAAGCTCCCACATAGGTGCACTTGCAATTACACTAACACTGGCATGTACAAATGTACTTATGTACATTTGGGTGCTTGTGCATGTACTCTTAGACACCATAAATCCATTATACATAAGATTGAACTAAGTGTATCATTGTGCAATTGCATGCACTTGTGTGTGCTTATGAGCATGTATGTGCACTTGAGCACACGTACTTGCAAATAGCCCTACCATACTACACTTATGCATAGTGTACATGTATTGTGTACTAACCTAGCACACTAACCTCCATCCCTAAGCAAGTATTAGCACATCCTCCCTCTCAATTATAGAGGCAAGCTCACGCTCAACTACCAAGACCCACGGATCGCTTATTGTTTCAAGTGTTTCAAGTATTTCAAGCCAAGCATTAATGGCTACCCCTCACATAGTCGACATGCTATCTCTCTCTATGAGTGTAGTGAGATTACCTCCATGCCCATTCGAGTTGCCTTCTCTCTCGACAAGCACTCTGGTAGCTTCACAATCCAAGTGCAAGCTTCAAGCAAGCTCGATCCTCAAGCTCCACGCTCCAAGCTCCATAGCTGCGAGAAAGAGAAGAGAAGAGAAGAAGAGAGGAGAAAATGGAGAGCTTCTCCACCATGGTCCCTCACACACTCACTCCCAAAAAACTCTCACATTCCCTCTCTCAAGCACAAGCTCAAGAAAGCAAGAAGAAGAAGAAGAAGAGAGCCACTTTTGACCACACACAAGAATGAGATTCTCATTCACTTTTCAACTTTATATACAAAACCCTAAATCCCTTTTGGGTGATCATCCCCTTATTCCCTTTTTTATATGGCCGACTTAGGCCCTTTTTCCCATTGTCCTCCTATCTTCCTAGCTTCCTTCCGACTGCCCATCTACCTTTACAATTTGCATGAGTGAGAGACCGCGGTGCTCTTAAAATAAATCATGGTGCGCCTTGCGCTCTTTTACAAAAGTATCAACTTGCGCTTTTTCTTATGTGTCTCTCTCCTTGATTTGGGACTTTTTTACACTTCTTGTGTTTTTAGATTTATCTTGCTAGATTTTTCTACGCCTTTGTCTTCCATTTCATTTTTTCCTTGGCCTTGTCTTCTACTTTATATTTTTCGGATTCTCCACCTTGTTCATCTAAGGGTTTACATTACCCCCCTCCTAGATGAGTGTCAGTCCCATGGCACTCATTGTCATAGGTAGCAGGCTTTGGTATGCACCGAAGACGTGGGTAGAAGGGAATGTTGTGATTTGCCATGGAGGAGTTTTGGTGGTCATGTGGATGAAGGTCGTTGGTGGTACTTTATTGGCGCATGATTAGCTGGTGATAAGGTTGTTGTAGTCTATTCTTTGTTGGGAGTTGCACTCATGACTGGCACAGGTGTTGGTTTTTGGGGATTCTGCGTGTGACGATTCTTTGGTGGGCTTATATGATGATAAATGACAAGAGTTTAGAGCTGAGTGTTGATGAAGAGCTGATGGTTCTTTTGTTGGAGTCTTCAATACTTGCAATTGAAAACCTCTCATATGGTCTCTCCCTAGGGGTTAGTGCTAGTCTTCGTATTGTGCACAAGATGTAGTTTGATTAGTTTGGGAGATAGGTCAAACTCTAAGCAAGCCAGAGTATTGTTCTGCACTTGCAGACCCAAATTGTGTTTAGATTATGGTGCAGATATTATGTGAGTGCAGTGCATACTTAGATAGTACACAATTAGAAGAGTGTTGGTCTGGTTCCTCATAGCAATGTGTGGATGAAGCGAGGGTTCAAAGGGGTGGAAAAAATTGTCGATGTTGATGAGGAGAAGTATACTTGAAGGCTTCTTGAGATATTATTTGTGATTTTGACAACACGATGTAGGAGAATTGAGCTCATTGATGCCTTAGCTTTTGGTAGTTGGTGGCTACTTGTAGTGTTTGAAGAGTACGGTGTACTTTCCATGGTCTTTCGTGCCTTGCTCACTCCACTATTGATTGTTGTGATGGTATTGAGATGGAGTGCGAAAAAGAATCATGCAAATGGTTTAGGGTGACAGCTCTCCCTAGTTATGTCTTGCCCTTGATGTGTCCTGAACAATTGTGAGGGATATATAAAGGGCTAGGGGACTAGGGCAGAGCCAGCCAACTGAGGTCACTGAACCTATCTAATTTGAGGACCCCTAGGTGCTCTTCTATGATCATGGGTGCTTTTTTTCTTTTCTTTTCTAATTGTTTTCTCTCTTTTTTTTGGGATAAAATGAATACAATAAATGTAACACATTGAGGCTATCAGTCTTTTCATTTGTATTTTGAGAAATGTTGAGATCCAAAGGCTGTGAAAAATGGATATCACAAAGATGATTGTGTAACTAGCCTCGATGCTAAAAGAATAGTTGTTGAGATGAAGAGATACACTTGAGATTTTGCAAATCTCTTGGTGACATGTGAGACATTAGAACAATTGAGGTAGCAAACTGGAGTGAGCTGTGCATGGACAAGGGACAGAGCATCTGGCAAATTGAATCCTGGTTGATGAAGAAACTATTTTCATTGTTGAGAGCGTGGCTCCTACCCGGATGTAGAGTTTGACCAAGAAAGAAAGAGTAGCAAATGACTATTCTTTGGACGATGCTCAAATGCACAGTGTGCTTTCTGTAGGGTTGATTTTCTCTTTCAATGGGGCTTCCATCATGGCTCTTTATTATTGGTATTTATGTTACTTTCTCCATCATGGTTCTTTGTGGGGTTGGTGGTCTTGTGGTGACTTGGGCATTGAACCTACTTAGTAACAACAGATATTTTGCAACATCGAGTAGCAGGGTGCCTTATCTGAGTCTACTGGCAATATGTAGCTCCTCCTCAGTGAGAACTTTATCAATTAGAGAGTTATCTTGGCTAGTTCCAGCTAAGTCCATACCCCGAACGGTAGCCAGTTACTTCGTTGAATGTCATAGTTAAGCATCATCTGTTGGTTTCTTTGTCATAGAGATGAGTTGCATGCATTCATGTAGGAGCTTGTCATAGTGCTCGTTAATATGTTCTTGCTCTTGCCACCAGGATAGCGGATATGACAAATATTCCTCAAGCTGCTCCCTAGGGAATGTGCCCATGTCTGCTAGGACGTAGGCACATGCGAATAATTTGAGTTTAGCATCCAACTTGGTCAAGCACTCTGTGATACTTCTATGTTTCATCAAGGCTTGTTCGGTTGCTATCTCATGCAAGGTTCTGGGAGTTTCCCTAGGCTTTAGCATAGATGGGGGCTCAAGCTTAGATGAGCAAGATTTTTCAATGCTAGGATTGCTTATGTTGTTGAGGTTTTCAAGTTTCTTCTGAGGCTTTGCTACTATTGTGTCATGTTTCTCCTAAGATGTGACTGGTATAGTTTCGTCAACCTGTTGTGATAGTGTTGTATCCACTCTTGATTGGTCAATGTAAGTACTATTGTCGGTGGATTGAGCATTGCAAGAAACTGTTGTAATGGTAATGGTTGCTTTGTATCAAAATACACGGATGTGTTTGAGGTTTCACTACCATTAGGAGAGATGGCAATGGATTCTCGATGCTTTATTCCTCAGCTCTTCACCATTCTTGGTCTCAACCTTCTTGGCGTCTACAACCACTTGCAACTGCCATGGTTTTCATTGTTTTCTTCTATTTTTCTTGGGAAATTGAGGTGTATCCTTTAAATAATCAGGACGAACTAGGTCCACCATTGATGTGCTTGGTGCCTTCTCTTTCTCTGGTGTGTCCTCATAGGACATAGCTGCAGCCTGTTGAATAGCTTGCGAGGTTGTGAGGGTACAACTACCTCTCTTCTTGGAGAGTCTAGCTCTTCAGCTTATTCCGTTCCGTTTAGCCCCTCATCCAATTGCATTGGTAGTTTCTCCTAGTTAGGTGTTTTATCTAGACTCTTGTCCTTACACATTGGAACATGCCTCCATTGCTTCTTATCAGAGCGGGTGTTGTGTTTAGAGTCATTTTTCTCTTGATCTGGAGGTTTGAGTGATTCTTGTGTAGAATCAAGAGACGATTTAGGGTTCCTATCCTGTAGGCTTGGACAAAACTAGCTGAAGAAGTCAGGGTTGTATTGATGGGAAGCATAGAGATCTAGGATTGCAGAGTCTTGAATGAGGCAGAAGACATATGCATTAACATCAAGTACCATGCTCCCTACTCCTAGCCTGCTAGGCATGTGTAGATCTTCTTCTAGAAACATTTTATCATACAAGGGATGTTTCTGGATAGTAGCATAAAGCTGGACCTCATGGGCCATTGCCAACACTCTTAATGAGGTCTAAAGGGCAACGTACGTGGGATCATGTACTGAAGTCGAAAGGGCTTTCCTTTGCTTAGCAAGTGTCATTAGTTGGTGGCCAATTTTGGTTGCCAACCTTTGGTTGTTGGAGTACCATTTTTGCACAAAGTTACCTTATCCTTTCCCTTTTCATTTGATTGCTTCAAGCTTTTCCTTGTTTGTCTCACATTGAGCAGTATAGAGTGAGGGTATCAAGCACAATTCTCTAGTTGTGCCTTTTGGGATGTCCTTTATGACTTCTTCAGCGCGACAATAGCTACATAGCGGGAGCAAACATGTTTTTTCTCGTCCCAAGTCAGGGGTTCGGCTATGAGCTTTGTGTGCTTCGGTGTTGGCCTTCCAATGTCCACATGGACATACGCACGTGTGATGGGTATCAGATTGTGATCAACAAGCTTCATCATGCACTTCATCTCTGGTTCATTGGCCACATGCGCTATCTCTTTGGCTAAATCTTTGAGAGATTTCTCCTCAAGCCTAGGCTTTAGGTGCTTCAAAAGTGCTGGAGGTGTCAAGGATGTTGGTTCTGACACCTCTTCCATAGGCGAATTGCTAAAAACATGTTTTGCAAGGGGCATCGTCATGGCCAAAGGTTGTGATGATTGCTGTGATTCATGATTGAAAGTAGTAGTGGCTAGTTCAGTGGACTTGCTACTATTGGTAGATTGCAGTGTCCAGTCCTTAGGCATGTCAGAAGTGGTTGTGTCTTTTGTTTCCCTTTGTGCATTCACTTGTGCAGATAATTACGGTGGATTGCACAGGCATATCCTTAGGCTGAGAATTAGGGGTAGTGTCATGTCCCGCATCTTGGACATTTGGAAGCTCAGATGGAGATAGAGATTGGGATTGAGTAGCTACACTTGACAGCTGATGTTGTGCTTCCTGTGTCCATTTAGGAAAATAGGGTGTAGAAGATTTGGGACTCCTAGGTGGACTTGGCACTGGCTAGAAGATTTACTCGTGGCTATTAGATGATTCTGCCATTTGCTTTGTTGAGCAATCATCCTTATCATGAGCAACATTGTGCATGTGGTGCTTATTATCCTCTTGGGAAGTCAAAGGCTCCTTGGGCACCAATAGTCTTTATGCACACTTGATGGTTACATCTGATATCTGCTTGTTGAGCACACTAGGCTAAGGATCTACCTTTCGAATAGTCAGTTTTGGTTTCTTGATTTCATCATGACGGACTCAATCACTCCAATGTTTTTGACTCGAGACTTGGATTTTCATTTAGATTTCCTCCTGCGCTTCTTCACTTTTGATAAGATCTGGCCTTCAGCTGATAAAGGTGGTTTAGCAGGGGGTTTTGGTACCCAAATCCATCAATTACCTGTGTAATACCCTTGAGCATGTAGCAATGCTTTGGATATCCATCACGGCATTGTGTTGGCTCTCCATCGATACCTTCATCTATAAGGCTTGGGCTTCTTTTGTGGTCTTCTATGATATTTGTAAGTCCAAAGCCTATCCTTGGCATTGTTTCCTGACCTTTTTGTTTCAAGCATGGCCTCACTCACTGATTCTCTCTATTCAACATGTGCTTGTATCAACTCTTTCAACAAGTCCTTACTCTCATTATTAGGCTTACCTAGTATGTCAAAATGTTCCTTGTCTTTCCCTTGAGGTTTGACAAGGTATCCCTTACTAAAGGTTATGATTATCCTCACACCCGGGAATATCAAGTGTATCCTATGTGCTACATAATCGGCCTCACACTTCATCGCCCTTTTAAAGGGTCTTCCTAAGAGGGTTTCCTTTTCACAATTAGCACTATTTGGAGGAACATGGAATAGGATAGGCAAGCTTTCTGTTTCAATAGTTACAAGATTTTGCACTTCCCTATAAGTGCTTGTGGGTGTACCCCGTAACGAATAAGGGTTGCATTAGTCGGTGTGAGCTCTGTTGGCCTAGTAGGGTCCATGCTTCATAGGTCAAGATATTAAAATTAGCTCCTTCATTCATGAGAGAATCAATAGAGTGATCTCTTTTTGCAATGAGTTTGACCCTAAGATAAGCAGGTGGTACTATGTCTTTATCTTCCGGGTCTTGGATTATAATTTCAAGCCTTATGATACATACCTTTGAGTTCCCAATTGCACAACCAAATATAGATTCTCTACTGATGTCTTGGGTTGTCTGTGTAGTGCCATTCAAGGTACATCTATCATTAGGACTATCATGTCTAGTCATCCTCACAGTTGTAGCTTGATGTTGTTGCATTCCACTTTGACCAGATGCAGCAAATGCAACACATACATGTTTTTTTGGTGTGGCCTTTTTGCCCTTATTGGCTAGATTGGTCCATTGAGGTTCTAGGGTCTTTGGTTGTCTTTGTTTGGGTATGGGCTTTTGTTTGCTATTTTGCAAGTGAGAATATATGCTTGTGTAGAGCCATTACTACACTAGGATCTAATTTGGAGGACTTGTCATGGCGTGCCCGTTTATAGCCAAGTTTTGAACTACTTGCTCTAGATTTTCAGCTCATTGATAAATCTATGATGTGCTTTCCACTCTATGTGGTCTCTGGGTCAGTTTAAGGGGTTAGATGTGTCAAATTTACATTTTGTTCACCTGTTCGATTTTGACATTTTTTTGTCCGTTTCTTAGAGGTTAGATTATCAGAATCGGACGTTCGATTTTGGGTTGGTCTGATCAGCCAATTGGACGGGTTGTCTGAGTAGTCCATTTTGGTCAGATTATGGGTTGGTTCGATTTTTGTGTGTCCAATTTTTGTGCGTTTGATTTTGGGAGCCCGATTCTAGGAATGGGACATCCGATTTGAATTTTCATGTTCAATTATGGGATGTTTGATTGATGGGTTGGTCCAAATCCAAAAATCGGACCCATCTGAGTCGATTCTTGGAATCGAAACTGTCGTTCGAGTTTGATTCTAGGAATTAGACTCTGGTAATAGTATCTGATTCGACAAGTTTCTAGGGATGATGAAAATCAACTCAATTCTAATTATTTTGGTTATGAGGGGTCACACAAACTTCCGGAATGTAAGAAAAACCCTAATGAAGGATTGTAACTACCTGGAATAGCAAATAAACTCCAAAATACAAATTGGTAAACAAATCAAACCCTATTGCTACCATGTTATGATAGCAAAAACCCTAATGCTTGTTTTCCTTTTTTTTCTTTGTTTTTCCTACCCACTTGCTAAGGAGGTTGAATACCTCTTCAAACTCCCTCACTTCCTACCTGTCTACCTCAAGCACCAATTTAGGGAAAACCCTACTTCAATGCTTGATTTGGAGCACACAAGCACTCAAGGCTTGAATCCATTGGTCCCGACTCAACAAAAGAACCAAAATGTAGAGGCAAGAGCTCACGCTCAATCACCAAGACCCATGGATTGCTTATTGTTTCAAGCATTTTAAGCCAAGCACTAATGGCTACCTCTCACATAGTCGACGCATCATCTCTCTCTACGAGTGTAGTGATCTTACCCCCATGCCCAATCAAGTTTCCTCCTCTCCCAAGCACTTCGGTAGCTCCATGATCCAAGTGCAAGCTTCAAGTGAGCTCAATCCTCAAGCTCCACACTCCAAGCTCCATATCCGCGAGCAAGAGAAGAGAAGAGAAGAGAAGAGAAGAGAAGAGAAGAGAAGAGAAGAGAAGAGAAGAGAAGAGAAGAAGAGAGGAGAAGATGGAGAGCTTCTCCACCATGGTCCCTGTTGAGATATTTGCAATCACATCTACTTCAGTTCCTTTGTAAGGAGCAGTGAGGGCTTAGAACCAGAATCCCATATGCACAATAGAAGAAAGTGCCACCACTCAATTCCTATAAAGCATTGTACTTGTACTCTTTTTCTAATGTAGTGATAGTACTCTTTTCTTTCTAGTAAAGTATCTATGTCACTGTCAATACACAATATTGTGTTTATTAGTCCAAGTCTCAATCTTGGAACCTAATTCACTTGTGTGACAATTTGTCTTTATCAGGGTCAATGTCTTCATGATTTTCTTCTTCCTCTTTCAACCTCCATAGCTTCTGCATTTGCCATTCTCTAGATCCCACATATTTTAACATGGTATCAGAGCATAGTCGGGCATGGCACTACTCCTTCAGCTTCATTCTACTCTCATCTAGCTCACCTTGAGCTCAGTCCAACTCAAGTTAAGTCTAGGAGCTCATCTCCTACTCCTTCCTCTCCATTCAACCTCGTGGCAGCCATAGCCACCCTGCACCTATCCCACTTTAAGCCCTTAGATCTCTTCAATCAAAAGAGATCCTGACAAGCTTTCTTCTGGAGAAGTGTTGTCCTACCCTTGGAGCTCCTCTCTGTCATCTCAAAGCTCAACATTAGACCATTTCAGACTTAGCATTGTGATTCTTCACAGTTGCTGCCTTGTGTGTCTGCCATAGCCTGCATGACCTACATGACTTGGAGGGCTGAGATCTCTTCAACCAAGGCACATCTCCCAGAGCTTCCTTCTATGAAGACCTTCCCTAGGTCAAGTGCTCCATCCTATCACAAAAATCGTCAAGATTGATGCACATTAAGATCATCATTGAAAAAAACGTGGAGAATTGTTAAAAAATGCACCTGCTGGCTGTCGTCTTCCCTGCGTGCTTAAATCTAGCATCAATCATGACCATCATCATGGGGCTTTGGTAGAGCATGAAGAGAGCTTCATTTCCATTTTAAAAAATTTTCAAAATGATCAAGTGTAGCTCCTTTAATGTCAGAAAAAACAGGCTGCCCTTAGAAACCCTAACTATGACTCCATAGCCATTTTTACCTGAATCTCAAAAATCTCATCATTTTCTCTCTTCTGCCACCTGGAACAACCCATTTCCACTCCGATCTACTGTCCCAGCATCAAATCAAGGATGAGAAGAACTTGGGTTCATTAACGGAAGATCAACGATCCCGAACTAAGAAGATTTGAGTTGGACATAGTCTGTACATAGTGTGTTTTCACACTGTCATTACTTGTGTCTCTTGACACACTGTAATATGCTCTTCCACTGATAAAATCTAAGAATTCTAGAGTTTTTGATGCTACTCCAGTCATCTAACATGGGCAAAGACTCTCCAACTGCTCGCTTCAAAAAGTAGTCGGGTTTCACACCTGGCAGACCCACATCAAACTCATCTTGATGAAGAAGGGCCTCTGGGCCATTATCACTGAAAAAAAAAGAAGCCTCGTGATGTAGACCTTGCAGTCACTTGGAAAAAGAATGATGATAAGGCTCATGCCATTATCAAATTGGAGCTAGGCGTTAGCTATATCCATCATGTGGATAATTGTGAGATTTCACAGGATACATGAAAGAGACTTGACACCTTGTTTGGTGCACAATCTAAATCATCAAAGTATGGTATCTTGATTGAGTTTTTCAGGCTTGAAATGAAGTCTAGAACATCACTTGCTACACATCTGAATTACATGGAAGGACTTCTAACCCAACTTGCAGGAATCAACATGAAAATGGAAGAAGATGTTTGCATTGGTGTTCTACTTAAGAGTTTGCCTCTTGAATATAATAATGTATCAACAACTCCAATCAATATGCCAAATCCTAAACTTGTTGATATCTAGGCATCACTATTAGATGAGGAAAATAAGCTAAAAACTAAGGAAGAACCAAGCATCTCTAGGGATGAACATGCACTATATGTTGGCAACAGATACAATGGCAAGAGGGATCAACTCTTCTATGACTTCTGCAAAAGAACTGGACACACCGAGAAGTTCTGCCATGCTAGAAAGAGGTCCCAAAAGGCCTATCTAGTTGGAGTCAAAGAAGAAGAAGAAAACAGAGCAAAGGAAGAAGAAGAAGAAGAAGAAGAAGAAGAAGAAGAAGAAGAAGAAGAAGAAGAAGAAGAAGAAGAAGAAGAAGAAAACAGAGCAAAGGAAGAAGAAGAAGAAGAAGAAGAAGAAGAAGAAGAAGAAGAAGAAGAAGAAGAAGAAGAAGAAGAAGACCACTAGGAGAAGGACAAACCTCATTAGTCCTTCTATTCAGATAGAATTTTTTAGCTTTGTATTTCCTAGCCCTAGTGCTTCAAACATAAACTTATAAACTCCTCAAATAAGCCTTGTACTAAAGCCTCTGTACACTTTGTGAGGCCCTTGCTACAACCTATGGTGTTTTTCCATGTTTATGGTGTGCCCACACTTTGCAGGTGTTGCTTTCACTAAAGCCTCTATATGCTTTGTACTTCTGGTTGTGATTGAGAAGGGGTGTTGAGATATTTGTAATCACACCTACTTCAGTCCCTTTGTAAGGAGCGGCGAGGGCTCAGAACCAGAATCCCATATGCACAGTAGAAGAAAGTGCCACCACTCAATTCCTATAAAGCATTGTACTTGCACTCTTTTTCTAATGCAATGATAGTACTCTTTTCTTTCGAGTAAAGTGTCTATGTCACTGTCAATACACAAGATTGTGTTTATGAGTCCAAGTCTCAATCTTGGAACCTAATTCACTTGTGTGACAATTTGTCTTTGTCAAGGTCAATGTCTTCATGAGTTTCTTCTTCCTCTTTCCTCCATAGCTTTTGCATATGTTATGCTCTAGATCTCGCATATTTTAACAGTCCCTCACCCTCACACACTCACTCCCTCACACTCTCACACTCCTCTCTCAAGCACAAGCTCAAGCAAGTAAGCAAGAAGAAGAAGAAGAAGAAGAAGAAGAGAGCCACTTTTGACCACACACAAGAATGAGCTTCTTATTCACTTTTCCACTTTATATACAAAACTCTAAATCCCTTTTGGGCGGTCATCCCCTTATCCCCTTTTTTACATGGCTGACCGTGGCCTAGGCCCTTTTTCCCATTATCTTCCTATCTTCCTAGCTTCCTTCCTACCTCCCATCTACCTTTACAATTTGCACGTCGCGCTCTTAAAATAAATCATGGTACGCCTTGTGCTCTTTTACAAAAGTATTGACTTATGTTTTTTCTTGTGCACCTCTCTCCTTGATTTAGGACTTTTTTGCACTTCTTGTGTTTCCAGATTTTTCTTGGTGTGCCTTCATCTTCCGTTTCACTTTTGCCTTGCCTTGTCTTGTGGTTTAGATTTTTCGGATTCTTCACCTTGTTCATCTTAGGGTTAACATCAGTCCACATCCACCTACCTTTATGCACGATAGGAAACCCATAACCAACCCTACCGTACTCACATTAATGGACTAAGTTACTAAACTACACTAGTGCACTCTAGTGTGCATAGTGATTCCATCCGCATACACTAACCCTAGTATATTATATGCTAGTGAACCACACATATTTATTCCAACCTTGAGCATTTAGCTTATATCTTAAATAGGGCTCACACATTCCTTAGGATACATTTCATAGTGCACTGCCCTCACATATGTGCATAAATGCACTTGCACTTATGCACCCACCACAGTCCACAACCTAGCACACACATGCACTAGAACCAACCATTCTCCTTGCACTTTAATTAGTTCACACATCTGTTAGGACACACTATACAACCACACACCTTTGCACACACTAGTGCACATCATACTCGCACCGCATATCATCTCTTGCATAGTAGGGCACACGAGCATTTAGCCTTCCATCTTAATACACCATAATAGTGCACTATAGCACCAAAACCTTGGTGCACTTGTCTCATCGTTGCACATCAACTCTCATGCACATCATTATGCATCTTGGCTAAAAATGCTCCACTTAATACATCTAGGTGCATTGTTTTACATGGTATCTTAGTGTATACATTGCAGCTTGTATCCGAGTGCACTTAACCCATTTTTGCATTTAGCTCATGATGCACTTGTACTTGTCACATGCTTGCATAGTAGCCTTGACCACTAGTTCACCTGCATAGAAGCTAGGGCATTTCATTGCATTTTAGGACATAGTAACTCAACCCAAGTGCACTTATACTACCATGATACTTAGCCACACTATCATAGTACATTGTATTGAGATTGTATCATACACTAGCCTCACGCACTAGTACATATGTAGTCGATCCTCTAGTACACTACCCTCACACCTATGCACAAGTGCACACATGTATTAGGGCACAATAACCCTTGTATACCAATCCCATTGCCCATCCCATGTATGCATAGCTTGGTTTACACTAGTACTAGCACACATTCACATTGACCCACACTTCCATCGTAGGATACTCATTCTAGGGCATCCTTATGCATTCTCCCTTGCATACCACCCCCACATGTATAGGTATATAGGTTGAATCACATCATTGCACACGAATACACCTAAGTGTAAGAGAAACTTCAAGAAGTGAACATAAATAAAAAAGCTAAAACATAACAATTGAGGAAAAAGAAGGGAATTAATTGTCCAAAATCAACTATACCCATTAAAATAATATTATGGACTTTTGCAAGTTTTTTTGAAAAAAGAAAAAACCTCTTTGTATATGGTGCACAAGTATAAGCCAAATTGAGATTAAGGAAACCTTGCGTGCTAAGTAATCAAACAACCATAAGAGAAAAAGGATAAGGACTAGAATAAGGGGAACAATCAATGATAATGGAAACAACAAATTGAAGGAAGAAAGGAAAAATCCTAGTTCTATAGCAGATTTATAAAAATTGAAAATACACTTGTTCATACCCTTATCAATTAGATCATTCAAGAAATCTACCTAGAGGCTAGATATACCAACCCAATACAAAGAAAAGACCCGAAGATTCTAGAAGAGCCTCAGATACCTTCCAAAGGCTTGAATGACTTCTAGGCTACATTTGCTACCTTTCAATGTGCCTCTAATTTTGATGTCTCTAATATGACCCCATAGGCCATGAAATGCAAGCTCATAGAGATGCAGAATCAAAATGTTTCTCATTTTTTGTTAATGGGAATGGAAAACACCCCTACAAGTAAAGAACAAGCTAAAATCCTATTAGTGACAAAAGAGATCAATAGGTATCAAGTAGGGAATAACCCTTTCAACTTCATTGAATATTTCAAGTAAGTATGTGAAGCAAATCACCTTATGGATGACGCTACGAAGGTGCTTGAATTTATATTGTGGTTTAGAGAGAAGGTACAAGCTTGGTTCATTGGGCTAGATGCCACTAAGAAATCCTCATTTGTATTTGCTCAAAGATCTCTTTATCAAACACTTTATAGAGTCCAAATATCGCGATGACCTCATTGTCTACCTAATGAACATTAACCAACAAGAACAAAAGAGCATGCAAGAATATGTCTCCAAAAGAAGAAGCCTCTTTAAACACATTCCCATTGTGATGAAAGACAGACTCCCACGGTTATGACCAAAGCTTTCATCAAGGGAAATTGTGCTAAAAAGATTTATGAAATCATGGTAAAAAACTCCGGGTACAATCAATGATGTGCTTGATGAAGTAGTATGTGTCAATGACCTACATCGAGAGAGAAGTAGAGACAAGAAAGTCATTGGTAGCACATCAAGAAGCTTAGCTAAGCCATGTCAGGCTGAAGTAATTCAAATAGAAGACCTCATGGTGGATACCATAAAGAAGCAACAACGAGAGCTCCTAAAAATGGTAGCAACCCTAAATATAGCTTAGCCTTCCCAATAAAATATGCAATGCATCCATTGTGACAAAGACCAACTTCTTTCAGAGTGCTCAAGTTAGCATACACATGCACTAGTTATGGGTGCTTTGAGCACAAAGTAGCCTCCTTTGGAGCTCCATGATGATTCACTAGCCCTAACCTCAACTTTTGTTGTCATCAATACTACCATGGATTTAATTACCTAAGACATCCGGAAACCTCTAGCTTTATCAGCACTGTTGGAGCAAAGACAAATGACATAATGAGTTGAAATTGAAATTTCTAGAATTTCTAGGCCACCAATCCCAATCATTACTCATCCCCCAAGTGATGCACTCATCCATTATGTTGAGGAGCCAACTGATGATGACGAGTATATCAACCAACACCTTCGTTTGCTATGATAAAGAGCATCACCCTATCCTAACAAATTTATAGGCCTATGTCTATTAAGATATTAGGATAAGAAAGAGGGTGAGGAATGATCTAGCCTTGAGAGACAATTGCTTGCTAGAATTGTTAATAACCAAGACACATATCCTTTCATTCTCCCCAACAAGAACAAAAATCTTAAGAAAACAAAATAGACCAATGGTTTGCAAAGTGTGGAATTACTCAAATTTTGAGTAACTTACCAAGATTTTACAATACACAAAGCTAGCATTAATAAGATAATCCTACCTTTGGTGCCTTTGGATCTCTTTGCAACGAAAATGATCAATATTAAGAATTTTATTCCTATTCCATTCAATATCATCACCAAAGTGCAAAGCAAGAAAGATGGAATTTTCATTGAAGGACTAACTACAATAAATGGGTGATAGTAGGAAAGAAAAGTGCCAAGAAAAGGAGAAAGTGAGCCAATATCAAACTAAAATGTGAAGGCCTAACCATGCCATCTAAGGCATAGCTTCTATCTCTAGTGTAGAGAGTGACACGATAGTACTACAAACCAAGAAAGTGCCATAGAAAGGGTAGATGATTATCCCAATCCAAAGCAAAAAATTGGCCATGGTAGATAAGGTAAAGAAATGGGTCAAACTAGTACAAGAGGAATTACTGCAACCTAAGGTGGCCATGGAGTCCCTCAATCTCCTAGCCTCCCTCGTGCTTTGCATGAATCTCCCTTGCTTCACCCCCAAACCTTGACAAATCCACTACTTTGGCTAACACACACATGCATAAGAGCCTATAATTTTGAGCTATGCAAGGTATTCTAAATTTCAATATCAAGAGGTAGAAGCTACCATCGTCTCAACTCTTACATCTGTAAACTTCTCAATTCCACTCCACTTGGAGTCCTGATGAAGGAACACCATGCCATATGGAAAGCATTCAAACATTAGATAGATAGAGCTAAACCTATTCAGTCACCACAAAACCGACAACCTGACCTCTTGATTTCACAAACCATAGGAGCTTTGGGGGTCAATACCTTTTACAAAGGTATAGAGTGTCACACCGTCCTCCTAGTGGAAGCCCTCAAAGACTCTATCCAATAGTGAATTATCAATATGGGATCTAGTATTAGCATAGTTAACCAATATACTCTCTATGCATATGAAAACACATTAACTTAGCTTGTGTATTTCAATTGCACTATCACCGATGGATTTAAGGTCTAGCCATAAGGGTGTGCTGAAAGAGTGGCCAATTAAGATTTCTAGAGTATAATTCTCGATTACCTTCATTGTCATGAAAGGGATTGACTATGACTTGCTACTTGAACTCCTTGGATATGTAACACATGACTCCTTGAGGATCACGACAATGGGCTAGTCTTCCTTAAGAACAGGAAGGATGCATTATGAATAGAAATGGAGATATGAAAAACATTATCGTTTTACACCTAGATGCATTATCTTATTATGTTATAAGGTGTTGGGACCAAAATTGGGCCAGACATTGGCTATAAAACTCTAGCCAGGGGCCTTCTATACTCACCCAAACAACCCCATGGTCTCTTGGCTAGGAGCATATAGACACTACAAACTAATTTATCAAAAGAATATGTTTGTAGATACCATCTCTAGACTGTAGTCCAACGTGATGCCCTTCCCGACTCCAAGCATAGGGAGTATCCAAACATATTGGTGGCTAGCACCTCCTAACACAAACAAAGGGAGCCACCCCCAACTTATCGTTGTGGCCCCACTATGGCTCTCCTACACCCCAAGGATTAGCCCTTGGATGCACCATCTCAATATCTAACACGTACGTACCAAGTCCACTCTTCATTATATTCATTCCAAGAGATAGCATAATCATCACCAAATCAGCCAAGGAAATGATTATACTAAACCTATAGTACAGGGAGCTTCATACTTATCGTAGGCCAATAATTTGAAATCAAGTGTATGCATCTAGGAGATAATTCTCTTTACCATGTCGATGCAATGCAATACAAAGTGGATTACTTTGAGTGCACAAACATTTTACTTAAACAAAATCAACATCGTGAATGTGCTCAAATATTCTTTCTAGGATTTTCCTCCACTAATGACTTTGTTGTGATGCTAAGCTAGTGCTTGTCGGGGACTACTCTGCACTACTATACCATTTAATATTTAAAATGAAATTGAAACCTATATGAAAATTGCAACAAGGAAATTAAATTTCAAACCACATTCAACACATAATATCCCCTCTCTCCCTACCATTTAGGGTTTTGCTTGCGAAGATGGGTAGGTTAAGTAGTGTTTCTATGTATGTTTCTTTATAATAAAAGCAATATACATACACGAAACCATATAAACAAGGTGAACTGAGGAAAATCTCCATGCCTTACCTCCATTATACTTGCACAAACATAATTCTAAATTTTCATAAATTTTTGCCTAAAACATGTTCTTTCCCTATTTTCTTTGTCTCAAAACTGCATTTTTTGGTATCTTACCCTATTTTCTTTATCTAAATGCTGTATTTTTTATTTTTTCGAATTAAGAAATTGACTCACACTCAGGTCCATCATCATATTTAATTTAATCCCTTATGAACATAATTTGGCCATCCAAAACTAAGGAAAATATCATTTTTCCGTTTAAGATATGTATTTTGAGGTTTGAAAAATTAATAACTCACATGCACAGACACGGGTTCTATATATTCATCGCATATGAACAAGATTTGTACTATAAAATGTCAAAAAGAATCTAAATTTCCAATTAAAAGAGGCTTATAATCATTTTTCGTATTTTGGGTCTCAAGAATTGATTTTACAAGTAGTGATTAGACCCGTTATTGGTCTTCAAACAACGTTGGTCATCACTTCTTAGTGTCAGCATGATCCCACATCAATCTAATTCAAGTCGGACAATCAATCTCCGTCTCGATCTTCTCACAATAATTCCCACATGAATTGCTCTCAAGAGGAGAGAGAGAGAGGAGAGAGAAAGACTGATTTTTGAACTTTTTATTTACTACATTATTCTTTGCATGGTTTTTTTCCATTGAAAGCAAAGAATATAGAGATATCATTCCCCAAATAATGCCTCTTGATTCCAATGGGTGCAAAATGTCAATTTTTAATGAAAATTTGGGGCACCAGAACCCCCTCCCCCTGTTTTTTTTTTTTTCATTTGTAAGCCCTCTTAAGCCTCTTTTAAGCTTAATCTTCAAAAGAACTAGTTCTTTTCTTAGTGTTCACACTTGACTACAAGTGGCTTTTTATTGAACGGAGGGGCAAACAACCCCTAATTCACGAACGGATTGGATGGTGGCTTCATGGTATCAAAAGCTATCAAGCTGGCCTCTATCACACACTTTTCAGCTCCTGAATCCAGTAGCTACTTTATAATGCCAAACATTTCAGCCTTAAAAGGAGGGTCAATAGACTCCGATTGGACAAATAGACACTTGCGTTGGATTCCCGATGTCAAGATACATTTAGGAAAACTCCAACTCCTTGATCCGCCATGATTTGCAGCCGATGATGTTTGTAAACTTCTCAATGAATGCTAAATCTTTTCATGGATGGTCATTCTCTCTATTTCTGCATTTCAATTTGTTCCCAAACATCATGCCACCAAGATGCATGTCGTTGTTGCTTCAATAGGGAGAGGAAATAATCCACCTCATAGAGCATGCATCATGATGGTAATATGTTTCTGCCATTGTGGAATGAACTTCTTGTAGAAAGTGGCTTTGGAAATGAGAATCTCCAATTCTTCAATGGAGCATCCATGGAATTCTTCTCCTAGTGACAATGCCATTTCCTTCATTTTTAGCCTCTTCTGATGCTTGTTGATGGTAGTATTCCCTGACTGCGCACCAAAAACATGGAGCCCAAAGAGGAACACCAAGAAAATGGAAAATCTACTATAAGAAAATCTATCTTGTATCATCAACAAACAACTTTTTCATATTTGATATGACCAGAACAAGGAAAAGAACACTAGGAACAAGAAATCGTCACATAGCTTCATACAAACCATTCTCCCACAGCTTTAACTTGAACAAAATTGATTATGCTCTTTATATTCTTCATAGAATTCATCGAAAAATCACAAAGACACAAGAGAATACACCACTTTGAATGGAAATCATCACATAGTATTCTTCTTCAAAAGTTCCATAGCTTTCTCTCACAATCTCTCACTCATAAATACATTGTTTTACATAAATTTGGCGATCTTTCACACACACACACACACACACACACACTCTCTCTCTCTCTCTCTCTCTCTCTCTCTCTCTCTCTCTCTCTCATACATGCTCTCTCTCAATAGTACAATGGGATAATCGAGAATAACCATTTATAATCCCTCTTTGGTCGTGGATACCCCTCCCAAGAGGTATGTCTGGTATGAAAGGTTACCAGAGCCACTACATTGCCCCTTGAGAGCTTACTACTATCACTGTCACTTCAATATTTACTTTAGTCTTCAAGAGCTACTTCTTCGAGCTAATTTGAACTTATATTCATCTCTTCCCAAGATTGGAAAACTTTCCCAAGCTACACATTCATCCATTATCACACTTACAGAGGCACACAAAACATAACAAAATAGAGACATATGCTCTACAGAAGCTCAATAGAGGGTTAACAAAAGGCACCAGAAATCCTTTAGCTTACTTAAATAATTCAAAACCATAAAAAATCAATCAACAAGTTTCCAAACACTCTCAAACTTCATCAATCATCATTCTAACCCCTCATACAAAAGAAAACAGAGCAAAACAGAAGCTTAGCAAACTCAAATAGAATTAATCAGACACTAACAGTACATCAACAAACATGTTAGAACATCATATCTCCACTATAACCCATCATGAGCTTTCAAAACATAATCAACCTCATTCAAAACACTCCCAAACACTTCAAAACAAAAATCAAAATCCATAAAAAATCAACCATTCAATCCATAAATACAACAAAAATCAACCAAAAAATCAAGTCATTTCGACCCTCAATACTATTTCCCAACCAAAACAAAAAACTTCCAATATTAAACAAGCTCACATTTTTACCACCAATACAGAAGTTGAAGCTCTCCATAGAAACTCTTCCCATCAAGGCTAGATGCTCCTGTAGATTTAGGAGACTCCAATAATCATTCACTGTGGTTGACTCGATCATTCCACCTGGCATATGAATTTGGATATCAAATGCTTATCCCATGTCTTCAATGGACTCCAAGGAAATCAGTTAGCCCGCTTTCTTCATCCAACGTTGGTAATAGAAGAACATGTGCAATGATGAACGTGCAATCAAGTAACAAAATGTAACACTAGGGGAGACCACCACTCTGCACAAAAAGATATCACCTTTGTGCATCCCATCCACCTTATTCCATCCTTTTTCAATATTAGAATTAAGAAGGACCTCTATTATGCTCTTACAAATGAACATGGAGGGACATTGATGGAATTACTGCCTTTGAAAATGTATGCAAAAACATGATTTTTTACAAACCATAAAAGACCCACTGATCTTGAAGCTCTTCCAAATCTCAACGAGCTATGAATGTCATGTACAATCTTCATTTTTGATGTCTTAAATGCCCACTCACCTGAAATGGGCCATTCCAAATAATTGAGAGGTGGATAAGGAAGTAATTCAAGAGAACCATGTAAATCAACTGATGTAGGTACTATATACATAAACTTATAGAAACAAATCTTGTAATGTAAAAGATATTGTGATGACTTTCCAATCATAATTGTTTCACTCACATCCACATGTAGATCTTTATATGTCCCAGACAAGCTTCCCAAAGGCTAGTCCTCAACAATATTTGAAGGAAAAATGTCTAATAAGAGAGAAAAAGTAAAAACCTCCAAAACATATGAGAATTTAAGAACTTAAAAGCAGTGACTTACACTTCGAAGGAAAAAATTATTGAGTAGTCCCAAGAGGTAGCTTCAAGTCATTCACACCATACACATGTTGAATTGATGCAATAAGAACACCATCTCAAGCCTCTCAAAATCTAAGCACTCTACATTTTGAATGATTTTGTAGTACACCACAATGACAAAATCAATGAGGCCCTATTGCTAAAGGTTGCATGTAGACCCATGAATCCTTCTTGAACAATTCTCCTTTCCATTTTTCATATTCATCCTTTGTATTGTGTATATAAACAATAGATATGGAATCACGGGGTCGCCTTTGCTAATTTGGAGATGCCATTGGAATGGTAATGAAAGTAACGATGGTTATGTGGCTATGTGAGCAAAAAAAGATGATAAATTTTGTGGAATTGAAGAAATAAAATTTCCATGGAATAAAGAGAAGAAGTTAGGTGTTGGGTTATCCTTCCCATTTGCCATATTCATCCTTTGTATTGTGTATATAGATAGTAGATATGGAATCACAGGGTCGCCTTTGTTGACATGTAGATGCCATTAGAATGGTAATGAAAGTAAGGAGGGCTATGTGGTTTTGTGAGCATAGAAAGATGAGAAATTTTGAGGAATTGAAGAAACAAAATTGCCGTGGAAGAAAGAGAAGAAGTTAGGTGCTATGTGGCTATGGCTATGCTTAAAAGAAAGAGAGAGGCTAGATACTATGTGACCATGGCTGGGAGAAGTCATGGGCTGTGTGGTTATGGCTATGTGAGGATAGAACGATGAGAAGATTTGTGGAATGGAGGTAAGAGAATGACCAAAGTGAAAGCACATTTTGTATAAAGACATCCAAAAATGTATTTTTTGACCATACATGTCATAAGAATATTTTTTTAAAGAGGGGGGAGGGGGGAATGCATTGTTGGAGGAGAAAAATGTTCACATTTTGGGTCACCTTTTTGGATGCTCAATGGGACCCACCTAACATGAGGCGGTAAAAGGGGAGGGGGGTTAAAAGAGGACATAAGGGGACAAGCATATAAGTGATAGGGACAAGGGAAAAAAAGGGGAGGGGGTTAAAAGGGGACATAAGGGGACAAGCCCATAAGTGATAGGGACAAGGGAAAAAAAGAATTGAATAAAATGTGCACACCACCCCCTCTCCCATTGGTCCACCTCAAATCTCTTGTTATTAAGAGAGTCATTAACTCTTAAGCTAAAGGTCCCTTTTTAAGTCCATATTCTCCCTAATTTTCCATGCTTAAAAGTTTCAATCGACTAATTTCCTTATGGGTAAAGATTATTAAGACTACATCAAAGGAGATAATACTAAGACGTTGGAGTTATTTGAGGAAAATACCATGCTTGAGGAGACCAAGGCATTTAAGGAATGGAACCAATGTGCCCGAAAAGTTATGTACCAAATAGTTATGTACATGCATATATAGGATGTAAACATTCCCGCAAAAGCATGGAATAATGTAGTCAAACTATTTGGTACAAATACCAAAGCTAAAAAGTTACAGTTGAAGTCTGAGTTAAACAATATCAAGCATGGCAATCTATATGTTAATGATTATGCATTAAATATTAAGATCATTGTTAAAGATTTTGGATCTATGAAAGTATAGGTTAATGATGATAATATAGTGTTTGCATATTTGGATGGCTTAGGCAAGGAGTACAAGTAGTTTTGAACCTCCAAGGAAGCCAAATTGTGGTTGAAATAATGGTGCCTTGATAATGTAGTGTCAAAAGGGTCAAGAACTTAGAATAAGATAAAAACTATGGTAGGAGGAAGATACTTTCCATCTCTTTTGAAATCTTGAAGATGAATGAATTCTTTGGCCTTCAACAACTTGACCTAATCCTATAGCAATATTACTTAAAGTTTGTTACCCATTGAAATTATGGGCCACAAATGCTTATTACCCAACAAATTACAAGGGTTTGCCAAGGCTTCAAGTTTCCTCTTAATCATCATCTTGTATTGATGAGGCCAACTACTTTAGAAGATGTCCTATGCAAGCTAATTCCTTGGTCAAAAAGATTAGTAAAGGTCATGGGAACACACAACACAAATGATCCATAGCTATGTATATTATGAACAAGACTTACACTGCTGCAATGCATGATGTGACACTAGAGGAGAAGTTTACTAGTAAGAAACCAAAATTGCCACATGTTAAGGTATTCAGGTGCATTGCATATATATATGTTCCTAATGAGCTAAGAAATAAGTTGGTTTTGAAAATTCAAAGCCTCATTTGGATAGTGTAAGACATACCTTGAGTATGTTAAGGCCACATTGGATTATGATATCTTTTATGAGGCTAACTCAGCGGTGCAGTTATTTGGTTATACTAATGTAGATTGGGCAGGCTATGTGTTTGATAGGAATTCTACCAATGGTGGCTATCACTTAGAGTAGTAAGAAATAGCCCACTATTGCATTATCAAGTACAAAGGTAGAGTATAGGGGTATTGCTATGGCAACATGTGAGATAGCTTCGATGCAAAACTACTTGATGATTTTGGAATACAAATAGAAAAGAGATTTTTCATTTATTGTAACAACATGAGCAATATGTAGTTGGATACTAGAAACTCCCATTTTTGCATTCATATTGCTGACATGGTTGGTACTTGCATTGACATATCATTCTAGTGATACTTTATAGCTGTAATCCACCTACCTAAGTTAAGGGATACCTATCTAACCATCATTCTACTTAGAGTGTTCACACTATGGACCACTTGTATATTCTCTCTCTCTCTCTCTCTCTCTCTCTCTCTCTCTCTCTCTCTCTCATCTTTTCAACAAAATTATACTAGACCTACATAGCTCATCAAGGTCATCCCATGTCAACATCCCATATCTTTGGGCTTTATGTCTTTGCATTTCAATGGTTTAACTACTTAATTTGTACCAAAACCAACCATGTGTGGGTCTTTCAATAGTTAAAGTTATTGGCATCCAACATATCAATGCTACAGATAGCATTATCCCTAGAGGCACTAAAGGACTTTCCATTATGACCACAAAATGAACAAAGAATGGGCTTTGTAATAATAGTAAATCAGCCCCAAATTTGAACCAAAAATGAATGCAACTGGGAAGAACAAATCAACACAGTATTGTCCACAAAGTAGAAGTAGTAGAGTACCTGAAACAAGTATTTTATTTGAGTAAAATAGCTCAAATTTTAATTTTAGCAATGTTATCCATAAATTTTAGTAAATAAGTCCACTATAGAAAAATGTCCAAGATAAGATGCTTCCACTACCAAAGGGAAGTTTGGATAACAACAAGATTTGTAATGTAACCAGTAGTATCCAAGAAAGAGCATCCAACTCCAAGTACCAAATACTATCAAATCATCCTAAACTGTCAGATGTAGATTTATCCCAAGCAAAGGGGTAACCAAGTACTAAGCTAACTATGTATAATAGATCTCCAAGAAATGGTGAGATCTACTATCAAGAATTGTGTGGTGAGGGGACTTGCTTGAGCTGCTGCACCAAACACACATTGTACACACAAGAAGAAGCTCACTCAAGAACAGGAGAAGAGAGATGGAGGCCAAAACATTTTCTTGTTGATTTTTTTCTTTTTCTTCCACACATAATACAATGTACACAAGTATAGATGATATACAACATAAAGGAAAGCTGCTACTAAGTCAAATATACTAATCAATTGGCTCTATAACTATGCTAGTTGTAGGTAAGTGCAACAAACTAAAATAAGTGATAAGTCAGTCACCATGTGAGGATCATAACGACCACCAATGTGCTAAGTGTAGATGTGCAAACCCATCTAGCCAGGCAGCCCATCATCAATATCTATAGATGTTGAGGTTGCCATCTCAATACTCCCCCTCTAGCTTAACTATATCTCTGCAACTCCAAGTAAGCTTTGAAACTTTCGAAGCTTCTCTGCACCCAAATGTCTTCGTGAAAATGTCAATTATCTGATCCTATGTGCTAACATATCCCAAGTCAATATTTCCTGCAAGTACCTTCTCTCTCACAAAGTGATAGTGCACCTCAATGTATTTTGTCCTCACATGGAACACTGGGTTCTAGCTAGTTGTATGCTGCTCATGTTATCACAATGAATGAAAACTATGGACCATCTCTCTACACATCTAAATCACCCAATAACTTTTGCAAGCATACCACCCTACCATAGGAGCACCTCTATGCTTAGCCTATGTACTCAATAAAGCAACAATAGGTTGCTTTTTGCTGCTCCATGTAAGTGCTCCACTACCAAGGGAAAATATGAATCTCTTTGGGGGCAAGCTCATGATTTGGTTGCCTCATAGAGTTGGTTAATAACCAAGGCACACACTTCATCAATGACGTGATCGCTCACATGCTATCCACCTTCCTAATAATCCATAGAGAGTCCTCACCATATCATTCTCAATCCAATAGTCAAGCCGAATCCACAAACAAGAGTTTGGTGAGTGTCTTAACAAAAGTAATCTCTGCCCCCACGCAGTGACTAGGAAAATAGGCTCATGATAGCTTTGTGGGCAACGAGACTTTGGCCAAGGAGACCTAGTCTTGATGTACTCTATCAAAGGACACAAGCAAAAAATGAAATTTAGGGGATTGGGACCTTTCAAGGTTCTCAATATCAATACGACAAGCAATGTGGAACTTAAACCCCTAGAGGGGGAGGGCATAGGCTTTTTCAACATAAGTCATATCAAAAGGTATTACCCTCCATCATATCCACTTCATGAACCTTCGATGATAGGACCATCATAGAATGTGAGAGTTGCAACCATCACAGAACTAGAGGAGGAGGATGAGGAAGCTGTAGCATCAGCCTACTGGTGAATAACCGTAACCACCCAAAAGACATACATCCTTGATGTGCTAATTGGTGAGGGGGTTGACTCAAATATATTAACACATGAACATTGGACCACCATGGGTCAACCCTAATTGCAACCAACTAATGTGAAACTTAGCCTGTTTGGGTGGGCTAGTCCTATTCACTCTTAGAAAAATGCAAACTAATGGTCTCTATCAAGACTAATGGGATGTGTGTTCAAAAAACAAGCTCATAGTAATGTTGACTATATGTCACAGTGCATCCATCTTACCATCGGTAATGTTAGAATAGTAATGGCTTTTAGCAAGGGCACCACAACTATCCAAAAGCTTGTAGTGCCACAGATAGATAGCAAACCAAACACTTAAGTGGTTCCCTAAGAATAGACCATGGCTTCAAACTCATAGTTTACATGCCTCAAACTCTCGCATTGTTAGATCCTTTGTTTGGCATGCTACTAGTCCAATCTATATCTGTGGTGTATCCAAACACCTATATATCCTTACATGCCTCACAAAAAAGTCCATAATGTAAAGTGGACTTCACATATCTCAATATGCGCCTAACTCCATCCAAATGAGGCTTTTTATGCATCTGCATAAACTGACTAACAAGGTCAATAGCATAGCTCAAGTATGGCCTTGTGATAATTATGTAAATTAGGCTCCCTACTACTATCCTCTTGAACATAGTAGGGTCTTCTATCTCATCCCTAATGTCAACACTCAACTTTGCATTTTGCTCCAATGCTATTGAAAGAGGCTTACATGCTGTCATACCATACTTAGATAACATATCCAAGCCATACTGCCTTTGGGATAACCATATACCATCATCACATCTGATCACCTCAATATCAAGAAAGTATCTCAGCTTAGCCAAATCCTTCATCTTAAACTTCTCCTTCAAAAAGTCCTTAACTTCACCAATCCATTGTCACTATAACCTATAATAATCAATTCATCCACATAGATGACTATAATGACCAAACCTACATCTCCACTTCTCACATAAAGTGAGTGATCAGCATTGGAAATATAAAATTTGATATTGTCAAAAACACTATGATATTGTCAAACCATGCTCTAGGTGCTTGCTTTAGCCCATAGAGCGTCTTCTTTAACCTGTATACATATGTGAGATGCTCTAAATCCTCAAAACCTGCTGGCTTCTCCATATACATCTCTTCTTGCAATTCACCATGCAAGAATGTGTTCTTAATATCCATTTTCTCTGCAAACTCCAACCTTTGGCTACTACCAAACAAGGCAATCACACATCTAATAGTTCCCATCCTAGCAATTGAACTAAATGTCTCTTCATAATCTATGTCATATGTTTTAGCATAGCCTTTTTCAACTAGCCTATCCTTATACATTATGATTAATTTTGTAAACCCACTCTTATGACCAATAGCTTTCTTGCCCTTAGGCACGAGTACCAAATCCCAAGTCTTATTGGCTTCTAATGTAGCCATCTTCCCATCCATTGCTACATCCCAATGAGCATGACCAACAAAATCCTCAAAATAAGTGGGCTCAACATCCTCAAATACCTTCACCATATAAGCATAATGGTGAGTTGCATAACCTTAAAAACCAAATCTTTTAACAAGGTACCTGACTCTGCTAGACCTATGTACCACTCGATTAGTTATTGGAGCCTTTACATTACTATGTGCTCTCTATATACATGGTGTCCTCACTGAAGGAATCTAACCTTGCTAGACCTGCGTACCACTAGATCACTCAGTGGAGTGTTTACATTACCATGTGCTCTTCTCTATACACCTAGTGTCTTGGGCATTGAAGGAATACCAAGCTCATCATCCAAACTCTCTAAACCACTAGAATCTCCATCAAATCCCAAATGACTAGTACACTTGTAGATCCACTTGAATATGTGGAGCTACTTCTTAGTCTCCCAGTCCAAGGGATAACTGTAGGTGTAGTACCATATGATGTTTTTGGTCCACTAAGGCTCTGTGATTCTTGCTTTTCTTTCTATACATAGCTATCACAAACATTATCATCATCTAATACATCACCAGTAGATGCATAGTAACTGCTCATCTCATAAAAAATAACATCCCTACTCACTCTGAACTCACATGTGATGATAGGGTTATAACAACGATACTCTTTCTACTCTAAAGAGTATCCAATAAAAATACATTTTTCAACCTTTGGATCAAGCTTCTTTTGCAACTCATCTAGCACATGAATGTATGCAATATAGCCAAATACTTTTAAGTGTGACACATTGGGATTCTTGCTTGTGAAGCATTCTTCATGGGTCATCCCATGAATTGCAGCACTTGTGGGAGTTCTGTCCATAATATAGACAACAATATGAATAGCTTCAATCCAAAAATGTTTTGACATATTCTTTTCAACCACCATCAATGCCCGTGAAACTTCTACAATATGCCTATTTTTTCTTTCTACAAAACTGTCTCTGTACCCCATGAGACCTCAAGAATCCACTAAACTCATTAGAGAGATACTCTCCCCCTCCATCTAATCTCAATCACTTAACTTTCAAGCCTACTTCTATTTCAATAGCTATCTTGAAAGATTTGAGGTGCTCAAATACATCACTCTTTTCCTTCATGAAATATATCCATAGCTTCCTTGAACAATCATCAATAAACATAACAAAGTATTTGCCACCGCCAAGAGATACATTCTGTGTAGGACCTCAAACATTTATATAGACAACATCAAGTATATTTTTGCTCACATCTTTGTCATGCAAAAAGGGTTGTCTTGCTTGCTTATCAAACTAGCATGCTTCATACACTTTATGAAATTCTACAACTCTAAAAGCAGGCAACCCTGTAACCAATCCTTTGGATTACATTAATTTCAACCTTTGCAGATTTGCATGTCCAATATGTTTACACCATATTTCAATGTCTACAACCACTCCTTTTCTTGTAGCATACATAACAACATTCATTGTAGGAATTCTAGCATCTAGAGTGAACATGTGGCCAACTCTACTTCCATTTATGACCAACTTGCACTTATCATTAAAGTCTTCTACAAAACAACCTTTTGCATTAAATTGGACATGCAACCCTTGCTCTACCATTTGGCCAATAAACTAACAGAATCTTTGTCTAGCCATCATGCAAGGACAAGGGAACTTTTTCAATGTGTGAAATTGGACGGTATGAATCATCACCCATCTACACATAACCTAGATTTTGTAAGTCTTGCATCTCTCCAAACTATTTAACATGATTGGTCATATGATTAGATGCACTTGAATCAATATACTATACATTATCATGTGTCTCCTTTCCTGTAACAACATTCATCATATGTTACATAACAAATAAATGCTCATTTTTGTCTTCATTCTATCATGAACATAATGCATAGTTTCCTTGCTGTAATTTATCACTATGGATATCATCCTTCTTAGCATAACAATGGGCTGCAATATGACCTGTTTTGCCACAATAATGGCAAACAATATAGCAGAATTTCCAAAATCTTTGTTCTGCCATCCACCTCTTCCTCTAGAGCTTCCCCTGACTCTAAAGTTTCCATGGCCTCCTGAAATCTGCATTTCACCAAATTGTTGATTTAACCTATTTTGCTAATTATCATGAGCACATCCCATACCATGGCCTCTCTAGAGGATTTGCCATGTCCCCTTCTTGAACTTGAGCAAAATGCTTGGACATGTTTACCATTTCTTTTAGATAAGTCATCGTGTATATTGATATCTTCAATAATCATGAGAGAGACCAACTCATCACAATCTAGAAATGGCTTTTGTACATATATAGAATTGACAAATGATTTCCAAGCCTTCTCATTATTAAGGCTACCCAAAAGTAGATGAAACTAAATAATAATCATCAAGCATTACATCAATCACTGCTAAAGTATCTGCAATTCTCCTCACCTTCAAAGCATACTCATTGATAGACATTTTCCCTTTCTTCAAGGTGTTCAACTCTTGCTTGAGTTGAATCTTTCATGCCTTTGTATTTACTAAAAACATGTTCTCAAAATTTATCCAAGCTGCATTTTGCATTCCATTCTTTCTACACCTTTAATTCATCAGCAGTTGTAGGGATACTCAACTAAGGCTCATTTTCTTCACCTAAAATAAGCTCATAAAGACCCTTTCTATTGATGAGGAAGTTCGTTACACGGAACTTCCATGAAGGGTAGTTGTTCTTATCTAGCTTCTCAATTATGGGATTTCCATTGATCTCTACCATTATCATAAAAATGATACAAAACATCAACTAAGTCTTCTACAATCTATCACAACAAGTTTACAATAATACGCCAAGCAACGTTTTTCACTGATTGCTCAACAATACATGTAATCTACAACCTATTTATAGATAAAACTTATGTCTACTTCCTAGCAAACACCTCAAAAATTACATATTTGAAATCTACAATCTGTGTACCCACTTTTGGTTGATATAGTTGAAATCATAATATACCCTGAAAGTACTATCAGAAACTTGCAACTCTAAAATGGGGCCCGAAACAGTCTCGAATGCCCAAAAAATTAGTGGGATTGCTTTAAATGGCTTAACTATAGAGTACATAGTGCTCTACATGCACATTCAATATCACAGCAATCTGAGATTTTTACTATGCTATGCTTTCGGTATCTCTATAGGTACTACCTAAAAGAAAGAGTGAAAGAATGGGAGAGCTTCTTTCCCATTGCTTGCTTGCTCAAATCCTTGCTTCTTCTCCTTCATTTCAACCTTTAAAACCAACCTCTCTTAGTGAAACTTCACTGATACCATGTCAAGAATCGCGTGGTGGGGGGACTTGCTTATTGAGATGGAAAACTCAATACGTGTGGACATTGATGATGGACCACTTGGCTAGATGGGTCCGCACATCTACACTTAGCACACTGGTGTTCATTATGATACTCACATGGCCACTAACTTATCACTTATTATATTTAGTTTGTTACACCTACCTACAGCTGGCAAAGATATAGCGCCAGTCAATTTTAGTGTAGTCTGTTATGCACTGTTTGACTTAGTAGGCCACTTTGCTTTATGTTGTATCTTATCTATACTTTGTGTGCATTGTATAGTGTGTGAAAGAAGAACAAGAAATTAGCAAGAAAACATTTTGGCCTCCATCTCTCTTCTTGTATTCTTGAGTGAGCTTCCTCTTGTGTATACAATGTGTGTTTGGCACAGCAGCTCAAGCAAGTCCTCCCACCATATGATTCTTGACATGGTATCAGAGTCGCACCACTGAGAGAGGCTGATTTTGAAGGTTGAAGTGAAGGAGAAGAAGCAAGGTTTGAGCAAGAAAGTAACGGGTAAGAAGCTCTCCCATTCTTTCACTCTCTCTCTTGGATATGTGTGTGAAGGTGCTCTACATGGCAAGTACACTAGTGGGTGCAAGTGTACAAGGATGTGTAGTGGGATGCAATAAGTGCATAGAAAAGGTGTGGATTTATGGGGAAAAGGTTGCTACCAAGATGACAAAGGCAAAGACCCTAAATCATTGTCAAGGTCACCTTACTCAATGATGTTGGGCTTATCCACATGCCCAAATTTTTTATCAAGCCACTTTAGTAGGATCATACATAGCCCAAATGTTCAAGAAATGCCTTGATATTAGCAACGATACATCCCACTATCTTTGTGGCAAGTTGTCTGTTGGGAGGAAAGACACTAGCATGAGAAGCCATACCACTTCAAACTGGTATTTGCATAGCGTTGCATAGGTTGGAAGTGGAACTCCACTCAAAGTTCTTGCAGAGATCTATGGATGTGGGAAAGGTGTAGCATGTCACATTCTGCTAGAATTTTGTGTTGCATTAGTAGCATCAAGATTGAAGAATACATATATATGTTGGCCAACATAGTTTTGAATGAAAAGCTTTCCAAACAATTTGAAGCTAGTAGAGGCATTCCCTTTGTGATTGGTGCCATTGACGGAACCCATATCCTCGTCATAGCACCTAAGGACAATGCAACATACTACTCTAATAGAAAAGGTTTTCACTCTATTTTGTTACATTGACAATTGCACATGATTGCACTACTTGGGACTATGATGTAGCTTGGTGCGGGTCCATTCATGACTCTGTGAACTTTGGCAATAATGCACTTGGGATTTGATGCAAGAAATGTAACCTTGGAAAATACTGCTTAGTAGGTGATTATGCATACACCGCAAGACCGTACATGCTAGTTTCTTTTAAAGGAAGCAACGAAGGATTGTTTGAGATGAAGTATTATTGGAACTTCATCCAGTAGAGTACACAGATGGCCGTTGAGAGGGCTTTTGGATTGTTGAATGATGGCCCCTCCCACAAGCACCAAAGAAAGCCCAAAAATCAGGGATTAAGCCTGCAAAATCTATGTTGAAGGTTGAACCTTCAATCTCAAACCTCTCCCTTTCCAACACATAAGGCATGAAAGAAATATACATTCTCCTCATCCTCACTATCTCCCTCTTCCATAGATAAAAGCAAGAAACCACACAGAGAAAGAAATAAGAGTTATGCCCAAAGAGAGAGAGAGAGAAAGTTATGTGTGAGAAAGATTATAAGGAGAGAGCAAATGGTTGCAACTCCCAAAACCAACCCATCACATGACTCTCCTATTTTTATTTCAAAAGCATTGAATACATTTGACCCTTACAACATTAGAAAGCTCTAAGCTTTGTTCACATGACAAATCATTCACTTCTCTTGGCTTTCATACATTGTTACATTGTATAGAGTATATTGAAATAGATTTTTGCCACTAAAAGGACATAAAGAAGATAGATCTAAGACTTTTCTTTCATGTATAATCCTCTTTGCTACTTTATATTTTGTACATATTTGGGCTTCATCATGCTCCCACACTAAGAACCATACATAATCTTCAAAAAGAATTATCTTCAACAATGGTCCATAAGAAACATCCTCCATCTCAATATGAGAGCAAGATAACATGCTACTTTAAGAACTTTGACCCATAATATTCATGGACTTGATCCCTTGAGAGATATTATATTCAACATACCTTCTCTTTACATATTTGAGCTTAATGCTCTAGTTGAGTGAAAGATGCGAGGATCAAAGCCATAGCACATGAACAAAGGCTTTTGTTTTTAAAACATAGAGGCAATTTTTTTTTGTTTTTAATGGGCCTTTTTTTTTCTTTTGATGTTTAAAAAAAAAACTGAAAGATCCAAGAAAGATGAATATGTGTGATAGAGAGGACGAAGAGGATAGTTGTAGAAGAAAGGACTCAAAAGGATGGAAATTAAGAGCATTGATTGATTCGTGCAAGGCAATGGAAGATCTTGGATGGCTTGAGGAAGCTTTGCTTAAAGACAAGATGAGAGAAGGCACAACACAACAGAAGAAGCGTTGATGTTTCTGAAAATGGCCACCTTCCATCTATGAGCTTTCTTTGTCTTGAGTGCCTTCCACTTAATATTTTCTTCTTTATAGAAAATTGATCTTCTCAGGCTCGAGACTGGTTTGTTCCACGGCTGCACACCACTTGATGGCGTCTCCCACAAGCACCAAAGAAAGCCCAAAAACAAGGGATTAAACCTGCAAAATCCATGTAGAAGGTTGAACCTTAAATCTCAAGCCTCTCTCTTTCCAACACATAAGGCATGCAAGAAATATGCATTCTGCTCATCCTCACTATCTCCCTCTTCCATAAATAAAAGTAAGAGAACCACACAGAGAAAGAAGCAAGAGTTATGCCCAAAGAGAGAGAGAAAAAGCTATGTGTGAGGGAGATTATAAGGGGAGAGCAAACGGTTGCAACTCCCAAAACCAACCCATCACACGACTCTCCTATTTTTATTTCAAAAGCATTGAATAAATTTGAACCTTACAACATTAGAAAGCTCTAATCTTTGTTCACACGACAAATCATTCACTTCTCTTGGCTTTCATACATTGTTACATTGTATAGAGTATATTGAAATAGATTTTTGCCACTAAAAGGACATAGAGAAGATGTATTTGAGACTTTTTTTTTGTGTCCAATCCTCTTTGCTACCTTATATTTTACACATATTTGGGCTTCATAACTGAAGGCAAGGTTTTGGATTCTTCCAAAATGCATAGACATGGATCTGCTTAATGTTCCCAACATTGTCACTACATGTCTTGTGTTGCATAATATTTGCATACTACATGGTGACAAATTTGACATGGATTGGGTAAAGGATGCTAAAGAAACCCTCAGGCAATCAGTAAACCTTGAGGTAGGAGCAACAAGGACATCAACAACCACCTTATTTGAAGTTTGTGCGCTTCTACCAATGTCAAAAGCAACAGAGGTGGTCAATCAAGCACAAATTGAAGTGGACGATGTAGAGACCAATAATATGGGTAGAGATACTAAATGTAGGGACAATTTAGATCGAGTAATGTATAAGGAGGATTGTCGTAGAAACATGCAAGTGGTTTTTAGTGATAGTGAAGACGAGCATCTAGGTGAAGACAAGTAATCTACAATAAAAATCTACAAATTCAAATTCAACTTTGTATAAATAAGCTCAGTAATTAAAAATATTCTCTCAAATGTACACTCAAAGTTATTTTTATGTACCCTCTGTTAGATGTTCTTAGATGTTCATTTCATTTCTTTTCTGTGTACTCTGTTATTCTGATCAAAGTTAATGTATCATTAGCAAATTTTATAGTGTAGTAACACAATAACACATTTGTTATATGGGACTCTTGCATTTGCTTGTGCTGCTATTCTTATTTCTCTGGCCTAGAGATGCATGCTAAAATTTGGAAATTAGGAGTAGAGATAGATCTTTTTCTAGGCAACACATTAGAATGTGGCTCAAATGTGGAAGCACATGAAGTTCTTTGTCATTTAGTGATACACTCTCAAGGAACGGTTTATCATTTAATCATTTTGGTACCATTCTCCCTCCAGAGGGCAAATGCCTTGCAGTATCCATGCATGATCTTGAATAGTTGAAGTCTCTATATGATACTCTATTGTTAAACAAGGAGTTTCTAGAGCCTTGTTGGATCCAACCTCAGAATGCATTAGACATATGATATTTTCAAGGATGCATTGACTCTATCAGTAACAAAATAGCTACCACAAGGGAGAGGCTCATTCATGGTGGCTCTCCCTTATCATGGTAGACCATCACATTATATTGGAGGTGTCTAGGGGATGCTCAATGGCAGAGCCACAAAGAGCATACTTGTTGCTCTCTCTCAAACATAGGCATGATAAGGCAGCCAACTTTGTTGATCCTTGTGAATTTATGGATGAAAGTGGCATTGAGTTTGTGAAAGATGAAGTGCAATCTCTAGCAATGAGATTGTCGAGGATGATACAAAAAGCTTATGTGGGGTGATGTCAATGATCACACAAGAAGAGGCAAGAAGAAAATAGTGGGAGCAAGCACATGCCCTATGAGTTGCAGTAGATGGCCATGAAGAAATGGGTGAAGCCAAGGTCAATACCGATGGCAGCATCAGTGACCACTATCATCTTCTTTGGGTGGATTTAGACCCGGTAGACAAATCGGGTTCCCACCTTAAGATGGCCAATCAAATTTTAGCATGGAAAAGTGTATGTTCACACACAGGTGGACACATCATGGCCAAGTTTTTGCTCCTCTCTTCTAGCATGCCTAGCATGCCTAGCATAGATACTTTTCATTCACACTGTATCTTCTCTTTGGTGTCTTGCTTCTTGCCTATGTATCAAAAGATTTAAGATTGCCATTGCAATTCTCTCTCTCTCTCTCTCTCTCTCTCTCTCTCTCTCTCAATATGTAGCACGATTTCATTACCAAAAATTTCTTTATTTCTCTCTCTCTCTCAACTAGGGGCATTATCTCTCTGAATTAGTGCATCTCTCTCTCTCTCTCTTCCCCCCAAGAGGCATGCAATCCACATTGAACTCAAAAATTGGGTGTATTTGCGTGAAATGTATGTCTCTCTCTCTCTCTCTCTCTCTATGCATTGGATCAATAAATCAAGTCTAGAAATTGGATTTGTGTTGAAATTGGGTGTTGGAAGCCCTAAATTATGCAATGTTGTGTCACACTAATTTTCCTTAGATATTGGAAAAGTACTACTTTTGGTACTGAGCCTTAGTTTGTAGATAGGTATTAGAACTTAATTTTGTAGCAATACATTATTTAATTTGCAATATTCATTGGTGCTCCATCAAAACTAAATTTTCATTTGTTGTAGCCTTCAAACATGTGATAGAAAGTGTGTGGAGCAAGATAAAATAGAAAAACAAAGTTAGGTACAATTTTGCTATTCTTTTCTCTATATATCTATGAATGTCATCTATAAATAGAACTTGATTTTTGTTGTTGCATGCATTTTTTACAGCCTTCAAACCTTGATAGAAAGTTTGTGGAGGAGAATAAAACCAAAAAAGGAGGTTAGGAACAATTTTTTATTTTTCTCTCTATATATGTGTAAATATGTGGTCAATTGTAATCACATGATTGTCTTATTTTGTAGGCTTGCAACAATGGCTTTCTAAAAATACATGCAAGACTCTCAAGATGACATTGTCATGGAATCATAGCAATAAATCTCTTTGGATAGCCAAATCTCAAGTCCTTTAGGTTTGCTCCCAAATGCAGTGTATTATTTGTAGTATCTTCCACAAATGCATATGCAATTCGGAATACCTCCACATGGCTTTAGTGCTATGCTTAATGATGGCTCCTATTCTGAACACTTGCATTACACAACACCTCAAGCTACCAATATGCAAGGGGTTCAACCCTTCGTTACCCAAGGCTTTAGTGCTATGCTTCATGATGGCTCCTATGCTGAACACTTGCATTACACAACACCTCAAGCTACCAATATGCAAGGGGTTCAACCCTTTGCTACCCAAGGTCAGAATCTGGACCATCATGAGGCAAGTGTCCAATTACCTCAATGTCCTCCAAACTCTCGGGGAACAAAGGAGCATGTAGTGGCACCCAATAATGTGTCACACTTGCCCTTCCTCTCCCTAAGAAGAGTAAGACTAAGGGGAAGAATTCTATGACCAATGACATAAACAACGAGGAGCATGGAGGAAAAAAAAAGAAAACTTTTGGAAGGATTTTTGGGTCGAGCAATTAGTTCATGCTCGTGATAGTATGAATGACAAATTCAACAAGCCTAAAAAAAAAGATGTTGATCTTTGGGGAAAAATCACCACACAGTTGGCTTCCATGTATTCTGATTTTGATAAGGATTCAACTCTGTACAAATCAGCTCAGCAATTTTAAAAATATTCTCTCAAATTTATACTCAAAATTTATTTTTTGTACTCTGTTAGATGTTCCTAGATGTTCATTTCTATTCATTTCTGTGTACTCTTTTATTCTTATCAAAATTAATGGTATATCAGTAGCAAACTTTGTAGTGTAGTAATGTCTCCCTTCTATTTTGAAGGATATGTAATCCATAACACAATACCACTTTTGTTATATGGAACTCTTGCATTTGCTTGTGCTACTATTCTTATTTCTCTAGCCAAGAGATGCATGTTGAAATTTATACTCAAAGTTACTTTTCTGTACACTCTATTAGATGCTCATTTATTTTCTTTTATGTGTACTTTTTTACTCTGATAAAAATTTAAGGTATATCAATAGCAAATTTTGCAGTCTAGTATTGTCTCCCTTCTATTTTGAAGGGTATGTAATCCATAACACAATAACACTTTTGTTATATGGGACTCTTGCATTTGCTTGTGCTGCTAGAGATGCATGCTGAAATTTGAAAATCAAGAGTAGAGATAGATCTTTTTCTAGGCAACACATTAAAATGTGGCTCAAATGTAGAAGCACATGAAGTTTTTTGTCATTTGGTGATACACTCTCATGGAATGGTTTAATTGCAGGATATATTGAACATGGGTTATGTGAGGAAGTTGACGATTGTTTTTAGCAAAATGCAACTCGATATGCATGTGAGATGTGGCTATGTTGTACATATGCATGTCAAATGTGGCTCTGTTTTGTGAATTGATTTTTATCTTCTTTAGTGCTTAGTCTAGCCTTTTATTTTTATTTTTTTCTTTTCAAAAAGAATTTTTTTTGGTCTAAAAAGAACTCTAGGGTTCTAGATTGGATGTGTTTTTTTTGTAGCTAGAAAAGTATTTTTCTATCCTTCATCACTCCAAAAAGGATCTAAAAGTTTTGAAATAAACCTATTGAACTTCTTCTTGATCATGTTTAACATCTTCTCTAGCTAGAGAAGTACTTGATTTTTATAAAAGACACGGCATTATAAGTAGCATAAAAAATAAAATAAGATGTAATACATTTAAAGAGTGTACCATAGAGGAGCTCTCCGATAAGTGTCGCATCTCGTATTTCTTGAACTTTCTATTTATTTGCATATTTCGAAGGAAATATAAGTAGATGTCTTCTTTTCTCCAAATATAAGTTGCCTCTCTGTTGGAAACTCAAGTGGCCTAATCTCATGATGCTTAGACTTGATGTAATCTTTTATCTCTTATTGTAAGTCAAGCTTGTGTCGCAGGTCTTTATACTTTTCTTTCACATATTTTATCCACCATCTTACATTAGCTTGATTTGCACAATAAATTTTATTTTGTGTACTCCTACGATAATATACAATGAGATATTTTCTCTCATATTTCTTATTAGGATTGCAACTGTTTGATGATGGAGGCAAAAATATCTGCTCATACGTTGGTGTATCTATAGCTTGTTGTGACCTCATTAGAGGCCATCATAAAATATAACCTGAAAAAAATATAAATATAAGTCAAATAAACCTAATATTTAATATATTAATCTTTCACAAAATGGTAAATCTTAGTCTTAAAGGTATATGGAACTTGTATTGATTTAATAGAAAAGACGTAAATAGTATTTACATTTCTAAGTATGTATATAGCCTATGAAGACATGTTTGTTTTGCATAAATTTATGATATCTATGATATTGAAAAATCACATAATTCTCCAGAGGGTAATATTTCTCTCCTCCTTTTCCTTATCAACCATCCTTGTACTATTGTAATACAACAATTTTATTCCCTTGTGTAGTTATCCTCCATAGAAATTTTCCATAAGTTATTTTGATTGCGATCTTTCTCTAACCATGCTAATTTGCATTCTTTTTTTTTCTCTATCCACTTCACGTATCACAACATGTTTGGCTAAATGATCATTCCTATCCATATATGCCAACACAATATTGTTTTTCTCTAGCCAACCATGGAGGAATACATCTAACTTCACCCACTTAAAATAGTCTCATCCTTGGTGAGAGGTCTTTTATTTCATAAGCAATAAGCTTATTGGTGCAAGGGAGAAGCATACTTGTGCAATAATGAGCTTATAGGCCTAATCCCAATCAAATGGAAGACGTTCTCTTTGTAACATACTAATATCTGTAGTTGGTTCGATAAGTAAGCACTCTTTATTATCTTTTATTGTGATACGTTGTTTTTATAATACTCTGCCCCAAAGAAATCATGATCTGTCTATTCCACTATATGAAAAAGAATGATGTAACAAGTCTTCTAATGGCCCATGCTTTCAACAATAGTGTTAGACTCATCAACTTTAACTACTACATCATCCCCAAGTTTATAAACATCCCCATCAAACAATAACTTTTTGTACATTGTCACTGGTGCACAGATCGGACGCCGTATGCGTGCTAGTGAGCGCGGGAAGGTCCCCAAGAACAAAAGAACTCTATTTTTGCACAAAAAACAAGGAAGAAAGCTTGCACGACATGAAGCAAGAGACTAATTGGGTACAATTTTCCCCCATGCCTTGTGTGAGCGCTCCACAAAGCATGTATTTGATACATTATTGATCTCCAAACTCAAAAATAGCCCAATTTACAATTAGCATGCTTTAGCTTTTGTGTTTGCTTTTGTGCCACTAAATAATTAAAGCTATTGGGCGCCCGAGAGAAGTCGGGCGGTACCCAACTATAATGTCCAATACAAATATTTAAATCGTGCGTCCATGCGCATGCAAAAATAATAAATAAATATCAAGCTCTTTAATAAATAAGCGCGTCAAAATATTGGCGCCATGCCTAAGATGCGCGCCTATAAAAAATTGATAATAATTTGAATACACGCTATTCTTCAATGCTTTCCAATGCCACCACTGCTTGCTCTACACATCAACTGAAGCATTCACAATTGTTAGAAAAATAATAAAAATTAAACCGATAAAATTGAATACCTAGCAGCCTTTAGCTACAAAATAAATAAATTGGTTAGAATCTCAATCCTAACCTTAATTTATTACGAGTACGCACTCTAAACTCATAAACGTCTATTAATTTAAATATGTATTTTGCGGAATCACCCACTACGGAATCACCCACTTGCACATTAAATTAACAAGACGCCCGAAAAGGATAGGCATCCCCATCGACTTTTCGCACAAAGAATTCACCTTGTGTATGAGCGCCGGTAATAAAATTTTACGGAATCCACCGCAAAACCTCACGGAATCTACTGTGGAATATGCCTCCTGGCATCATACCCCCGGGGTGGGATAACAATTGTCCTCAATTGCTATTAGCTCAATGTGGAGCTAGTAGTGTGGGAAAAACACTTAGGTCTCTAGCGTGCATCCATTGGGCCTCTTCAACAGGATGATTTTTAAACTTAACCAAATATCTAGAATATCTACGGCCAGTTCTAGTGGTCATAAAGTCAGTATCTAGAACATTTTCAGGCTCAAGAATTTCAGTTTCTTCTTCTAGCAAAGGAGGGTTTTCATAGACAAGGTGTACAGGTAGTTGTCCTCTAAAAGGTCGTAATAAACTGATATGGAAGGTGTTGTGGATTTTCCAGTGTTGTGGTAATTGTAGTTTAAATGCATTGTCATTGATTTTGTGAATGATCTTGAATGGTCCATAAAATCTAGGCGCTAATTTTACAACAGGGTGTTTGTCAACACTTTGTAATCTTCGCTTTTCAATTCGTAACCAAACATAATCATCAACTTTAAAACTCATAGCTTTTCTTTTCTGGTTAGCTTGTTTTGTATATGATTGCTAGGCTTTAGCAATCATATCTTTAACTTCAGCAAAAACAGTAGCATGCATGTTAGCAATATCATCAGCAGTTTTGAACTTTGTTTGACAATGATGTAACAGGTGTAGGCAATCGATATCCATAAATAATTTCAAATGGTGCTTTCTGTGTAGCTGTATGTGGTGTGTTACTATATGTAAACTAAAGTAAATGTAAATATGTATCCCATGTTTGCGGTTTTGAAATTGTGTATGCACACAAAAGATCTAAAATGGTACTGTTAAGTAGCTTCTGTTTGACCATTTGTTTCAGGATGAAATGCAGATGAAAAATCAATCTTTGTTCCTAAGTTAGCAAACAAAGTAATCCAAAAATTATTGCAGAATCTAGAATCACGATCAGAAATAATAACTTTTGGCAAACCATGGCTAGTGAAAACAGTTTTCAAGAACAGTTGAGCAGCTTGAGATGCAGTTAAGGTTTTCTTGCATGGAATAAAATATGCTTATTTGCTAAACCTATCTACAATAGTCCAAATCATATCATGATTAGCTTTAGTATTAGGTAAACCAGTGATAAAATCCATTGAAATATGTTCCCATGGTCGTGCTGGAATTGATAATAGCATTAGTAAACCGTATTGTTTACCATGGTGTCTTTTAACTCTTTGACAAATTAGACATTCAGATACAAAATTAGATACATCAGTGTCCATGTGTGGCCAATAAAAATCTTCAATCAGTGTACGCAAAGTAGATATAATTCCTCTATGACCTTGGTATGGGGGACAATGAATTTCATGCAAAACAAATGATCGAAATGGAACAGTCACACATAATCTTTTTTCATAAAACATAAATCCATTAGTGTAAGACAATGAATCAATAGGAATCCAATTATTTGCAACTAGTTTATTCTAATCAGCTTGAAAAGTAAGATCTTGGTCATAAGTATCTTTCATACGGAGAAGGGAATCAAATGATATCACAGAAATATTGTGAATAGTCGGTCTTCTACTTAAAGCATCGACAACAACATTCTCTTTTCTAGGTTGATATTGTATAAGTGGATGAAAACTTTAAATAAAAGCAGCCCATTTAATATGTCGATCAGATATTTGTGGTTGACTAAGGAGATGTCTAATGCTTTGTTGGTCAGTTTTGATCATGAATTCAGATCCCATTAAATAATGTTTCCATTGACGTAAAGCTTGTACTACAGCTAGCATTTCCTTGTCATAGGTAGAATACTTAAGTTCAGTGGGTTTGAGTTTGCAACTAGAGTAGGCTATAGGATGAGAATCTTGCATAAGGATTACTCCTATTCCAGATCCACTAGCATCAATAACTACTAAGAAAAATGATCTATTGAAGTCAGGTAGTTGTAATACAGGAGCATGAGTTAAAGCATGTTTCAGTAAATCAAAGGACTTTTGTTGATTGTCAGACCAATTATACACGATGCCTTTCTTTAATAGTTTTGTCAAAGGTAATGCAAGCAAGGAGAAATTCCTCACAAATTTTCTATAAAAGCTAGCAAGACCTAATAAAGAACGTAATTCATGCACATTTTTGGGTATTGGTCAATTTAAAATTGCTTCTATCTTTTTAGGGTCGACTTTAATACCTTCAGATGAAATAATATGTCCTAAATATTCAATTTCTACTTGGAAAATTTCACTCTTTTCTGGATTGGCATATAATTGATTCTCTTTTAATAATTTAAAAACCAAAGATAAATGTTCATAATGCTCATTCTCATTTTTACTGAAAACCAATATGTCATCAAAGAAAACAATGACACAATGTTGATGCTTCAAAAATATGCGATTCATCATACGACTGAATGTGGCTAGTGCATTAGTTAAACCAAAAGGCATAACCAAGAATTCATAGTGTCCAAATTGTGTTCTAAATGCAGTTTTGAATATATTCGATTTTTCCAATCTTACTTGATGATATCCAGATTTAAGATCTATCTTGCTGAGTATGGTAGATCCTTGTAGCTTGTCCATAAGATGATCTATCCTAGGAATCGGATATCTATTCTTAACAGTAATTTTATTTAGGGCACAATAATCAATGCACATGTGATAGGTATTGTTTTTCTTCTTGACTAATAAGACAGGTGCATAAAATGGAGAACTACGTCTAATTAGTCCTCGGGTTAGCAATTCTTCAATTTGGGTTTTAATTTCTTTCTGTTCAATCTGGTTATGTCTATATGGTGCTTTACATGGTGGTTGTGATCCAGGAATTAAATCTATCTTGTGATCTTCAAGATGTATAGGTGGTAATCCAGGTGGTAAATCAACAGCAAAACAATCGTGGAATTGGGAAAGAAATTGTGCGTGCCTAGGATGCATCTGGTTTTCTTTAGCTTTACTTTCATTCACCCATATTAAATAGGATTTGCTACTTTTCCGTAATGCACGTTTAGCTTGAGTATGAGTAAGCAATGGAAAATTATTAAGAGTGTGCATACCATGCAATGTGATTTGTTTTCCTTGAGAATGGATTTTCATTGAGTGCGTAGAATAATCTATATCAGGATTGTATTGATGTCGCCAAGGCATTCCTAAGATAATGTCACTAGACTGCAAAGGCACAACTAAGAAATTTCTTTGTTCAGTATAATCACCAATTTTAATTTCTAAATCATGCACCTCTTGTGTTCCATTATATCTTGTATTTAGGAATGCAGCTTTGATGCAATAATGTGTAGAAACAGTATGTAAATTCAATTCTTTGACCAATTTTGCAGAAATAAAGTCATATGTGCTTCCATCATCATGTAAAATAGTCTTTTCTTTACCATGCACAAGACATTTTATTATTAATAAAGAATGGGGATTTGGCATACCTGGCAAAGTATTGGAAGTAGTACCAATGTCATCATAGTCTTCCGTAAAATCCGTCATCTCTGCACGTTCTTCATTTTCTATTGCTCCCAAGTAATTGATATGAATAGTTGGCTTTTTGAATTAACAATTGGCCGCTAGATGTCCAGGTTGATGACATTTGTAACAAACTATGGGTTTTTCTTTGGATACATTATTGGTAATGGCAGGAAGTTTAGGAATGTTGGGATTTGACTGGAGAGATGGCTTAGGGTTTGAATTTGTGTTTGATGGGAAGACAGGTGGTCGTGTCCAAGATTTACAGAATGAAGATGGAAGAAAACGACTTTGATTGAACCTTCGAAAATTTAAATTGAATTGTTTGGAACCAAAGTTACCATTAGTTTGAAATTGTTGTGGTCGCTTATCTCGTCCTCGAATTTTGTCTTCAGTGTCATGGGCCAAGGAAATTGCATCTTCGAGAGTTGTTGGCTTGAACATATTGACATCCGCATAAAAATGTCCAAGTAAGCCAGTCATAAACTTGTGTTTATGGGTTGCTTCAGGTACATCTTCAAGCATTCGTAGTTGCAATAAAGCGTTCCAAAAATGCTCAGTATATTGTGAAATAGGCTCACGATCCCTTTGTTGTAGAAGATCCCATTGTTTTATTGCTTTTTTTGAAATTGGGGTGGAAGAAAATTCTGCAAAAATTTCTTTTGGAAAGTCTCCCAAGTAGTGGGACAATCAACGCTTTTGCGGACAACAGTCCACCATAGGGATGCTCAATCAACTAGATGGTTAGTGACACAATTAATTTTGTCTTTCTCAGCATATGATTCTTCATGGAAATAATCATCAAATTGACTGATAAAAGCAAGTACAGTCTTTCCATCGCGTGATCCATTGAAAGTACAAAATTTGAAGTTTCTTTTACTTATCTTTGTTTCTTTCTGAATAGATTGCACTTCAAGTGTTGCATCGATCGTACGTCATAAAAGATCTTCAGGTTGCGATCCATCTTGGTCAGCGGTAGATCGTTGTAGATTGGCCAATTGAGCTTGCAAGGTTTGTCGTGCTCTTCGTTCCTCTTGAAGCTGCATCATTTTGCTCCATCGTTGGTTCGGGTAAGTCACCTTCAGCCATAAAATCTTCTATGGTTTGATCGGACATCCTACAAAATTCCAAAAGACCTCACACACTCGAAACCTTGTTAGCGGGATGAGCGTAGCTGAAAGTCAGATTTACAAAGCTTTAAAAAAAAAATTTGGCTGTTGTAGTATCTCTCCTTTATGATTGTGAAATTTGATATCACGATCGTCTTCCAAGAAGATAATCTTGCGTATAGACTGCGTGTTGCGAACTATTCACTGGAATGTGGTTCTCTCAGTCCACAGGTGTCAACAGGGACTTCCAAATAATTGTAAGCGGTTTTGTGTGTAATCGAATAGGAACTGCCGCTATGGTAGGTAATTGAAGTTGAAGCTTGGAAACTTTAGAATCTTTGGGGTTCTAAGCTTTAGTTTTTTTTTTTAAATTAAACATGATTTTTCTGAGGACAAGAGGACATTGAAGTCCGTTTCGGCAACGTGCAATACATACTATCGCCGCCGATGGAAAAAAATGAGGGTCGAAGCTTTTTAAAAGCTTCCCTTAAAGCTTTCAAAGCTTATTCTCCAAGCTTTAATGGCTATGGATAGAAATTTTCTTATCTGCTCAGAAGAAATCAATGACTTGATGTAGGATCTTTTCGCGTGGTCCTCCGCCTGCTGCAAAGGCCGGTCCCTCGCGATCTTAGTGTATCGCAGGGGGTTCTTTACTGCCGGGAACATGTTGGTATCGACTGTTTGCCACGAGACTGATTGTAGAGATCGATCGTTCCAGGAGCTCCGCCTTCGCGCGAGATGGTAAGCGATTGGAAGCTCTCGATCTCAGCTTTGCTCTGATACCACTGGTGCACAGATTGGACGCCATATGTATGCGTAGTGAGCGTCAGAAGGTCCCCAAGAACAAAAGAACTCTATTTTTGCACAAAAAACAAGGAAGAAAGCTTACACGATATGAAGCAAGAGACTAATTGGGTACAATTTCCCCCCATGCCTTATGCGAGCGCTCCACAAAGCATGTATTTGATATATTATTGATCTCCAAGCTCAAAAATAGCCCAATTTACAATTAGCACGCTTTAGCTTTTGTGTTTGCTTTTGTGCCACTAAAGAATTAAAGCTATTGGGCGCCAAAGGAGTCGGGCGGTACCCAAATACAATGTCCAATACAAATATTTAAATTGTGCGCCCATGCGCATATAAAAATAATAAATAAATATCAAGCACTTTAATAAATAAGCGCGTCAAAATATTGGCACCATGCCTAAGATGGGCGCCCATCAAAAATTGATAATAATTTGAAAACACGCTATTCTCCAATGCTTCCCAACGCCACCGCTGCTTGCTCTACACATCAACTGAAGCATTCACAATTGTTAGAAAAATAATAAAAATTAAACTGACAAATATGAATACCTAAATAAATTGGTTAGAATCTCAATCCTAACCTTAATTTATTACGAGTGCACACTCTAAACTCATAAATGTCTATTAATTTAAATATGTATTTTGCGAAATCACCCGCTATGGAATCGCCCACTTGCACATTAAATCAACAAGACGCCCGAAAAGAATAGGTGTCCCCATCAACTTTTCGCACAAAGAATTCACCTTGTGTATGAGCCCTGGTAATAAAATTTTACGGAATCCACCTCATGGAATCCACTGTGGAATATGCCTCATGGCATCAGTCACATGTTGGGATTATAGAGAATTCTCTTCAAGAGACCAATAGTGCTCTACATATTTTTGTTCCTCCCAAATAAGCAATCTAATCATTCCTCTCTTTTGTCATATTTCTATACCTTTTTGTTTTATCATTCTCCAACATGTAGTATCTTGATTTATTATTTCAAGCTTCCTCCTCCATAGCTCCTGTAACATGCTTGTCTATCAGCTATCCAAGAACGTTTTAGCGGTCCATCAAGAAACGAATCTAAGTGTCACCGCCCGGCACTCCCATGGAATATTCTGGGGTTTGTTACCTATGGTTTCCTGAGTCTACCTCGCAACGAAATGTTCTCGGTTGAACCCACTAGGATCGACCTGAAATCTGGATTTCTAGGGCCAAGGTCTCCTAGCAACATTCTAGAGTCAGGTTTTGGACATCCTACTTTACGCAGAGATACCTAATCTGAAGCAGACCCATGCCGCACTTGGTTCAAAGAGAATGGGAAACGAGAGGGATGCGCCACTCAACCTCTCTGCCCGTAGGGCATAGTCCCATTCCGGTCCCCTAAAATGGCATGAATCAGGTTTTAACTTAACAATACCTAAAGTCAAATGGCGATAAATCCTTGTGAAAAGCCTCCTAGTTCTCTGGGACCACCCTGCCGTAGGACGGACCCGTCGAGGATTCTGCCCACCCGCTTCCCTTGATAGCTTTAGTTTTCTAATTAGGTCCTACCACATTTATATGTGACATTTAAAATCAGCTTCATTAATTAAGCCTTTTAGGGAATAGGGTTTGTTTGCATAATTTGCAGCACAAACACGAAAACAGAGCAAGCAAACCTTTTGACAAACAAGTTCCTTAATTTATCTTCAAGTCAATCTTTGTCTCATGTCCATACAGGAAAATTATGTATCCCTTCTGTCCAACAGAAGTACTTGGTACAAATCACATGGCACCAAAATTTTCATCCTTTATCTAGAATAGGATCTTCCAACGTCCCAGACGTTGGACTCACGGGGATCTCCAACTCCATTCTGGACAAGCAAGGGGTGTCCAGAGCTCCACATAACCCACAAGTGGTCTAGGAGTGAGATGCCATTTCCGTGGTTGGCCGTTTTACCACTCGACCTTCGGCTCGTGAATTGAGCGTGCCCTCTCAGGGTAATCCGCGGTGCGATCTTGGAGATGATCCACCCGTGTAAGATATCATTCCTTAATTAATCCATTTAGGAATCAAGCATGATCAAGGTAATCAGCCCTAATAACATCTTCCAATGAAACATTCTCTCATTTTTCCATGGCTACTTACCATTACTGACCTTTGCCATGTTTTTGCCATCAAACAACACAAGCACTTGGAATATTTATCCAAATCACAATGCAACAATCAATTGATTGAAAGAAAAACATTTACGGTGTTGTTTAATCAACCAACAAAAATAATTGTATTTTTTCCAAACAATACAAGAATGGACGCGATAATAATTCCATCACATTTTTGCTCAGACTCCCCCTTAGGATCAAAGAGCGATTCTAAGAAAAATTTACTTAATACTTGTATGCACAATTCTTAATGTCATTCTTTTTACAATTATGCTCCCCTAATCGATTGCTCTATCAATGGATAAGCCATACGCAACTAAGTACAATTAACTTTCCTTAATACATGCACTTTGCAAACTCCATCTTTCAAATATGTGAGAAGAGGCTTATCCCTTCCCATGACCTATTCTCGTACATCATAGCATGAGACTAATGTATCTCATGCGAGAATCAAAGCAAGCATCTATCAATTTAGAAATATATTACTTATGACCGGAACCGTAGTTGGATTGACAGTGATGCCTTTGCCTGAAGCCTCATTGCTGGTTGTAGGATTACCATCCGCACGCGACATTCTTCACTTGGAGGCCCTCATCCGCAAGTAGACTCAAGAGATTAAGAAGGCGGAATAGATTCAAGATGGGAGAGTATAGGAGAAGATGGCTAAGTCAAGGATTGAGATAGAGGGAATTGAGCTAACTCTCTCCCTTGTAGCCTCTCAGGGTGGCTATTTCTCTCTCTCTCTCTCTCTCTCTCTCTCTCTCTCTCTCTCTCTCTCTCTCTCTCTCTCTCTCTCTCTCTCTCTCTCTCTCTCTCTCTCTCTCTCTCTCTCTCTCTCTCTCTCTCTCTCTCTCTCTCAATATCTTGGAGGGGTATCCTTCTTTCTACCTCTCTCTTGCAGCCTCTCGGGGTCTCCTTATGCTCCCTTGTGCCTCCCCATGCCCCATATTTATAATGAATTAGAGAGGAGGGGATAAGGCTAAGAACAAGAGTTCTTGGTGGAGGGACTCTTGGAAAACTCAATGATCTAATTCTTAACTCATAAATTTGATGGTTCCATTGGCTCCCAAAGGGGGTAAAACCCCAAGACACTTAGTTGGAAAGTTTTCAGATCACTCCTTCTTTCTCTCCCTGTTAAAAGTGTTGTCTACTGTCTGTAGACTGCAATCGCGGTGCATGATTTCACCAATCTCTCTCTTTATCTTTTTTTCCTTTTATAAAATCTCCAAAACTAACTAACACATCACTTGTCTTTTCTTTTAAATGACATCCAGTTCTATCTTTTTAGGATAACATCTAAAATATACTAGTTTCCTTGCCCAAAAATCTAATATTTTTGGACTATCCATACTATACATATTAATACTAGTGATTAATATGGCTCATAAATCTCGTTCACGTTGTAACTTCTGTGAAGGGTGGCTACGGTCCTTGTCAATCTGAGAAAAATATCACATTTATGACTATGTTTTTTTCAAATATATTTTTAATTAAATAAAAATTATTAGCTATTAGCATTAATTAGTTTTTACCTTAGTTAATCTTTAGTTAGTAATCTTACTAACTTATTAATTGACTAACTAACTTTCAAACTAACTTTTATTGTGTGGAAATATTACAACTCCTTTGCCCTCTTGGTGACTGATGAAACATTCAAGATTCCTTGTTCATGTGTTGCGTGGGCATGATGTGCTATCATGACTTCTTATCTCAAAACAAGAAGGAATTGATAAATACATATGAATACTTTCTAATGTCCTCTCATGTGCCAAAAGGCCATCCTTTTCTTGTTGTAAGATTGAGAAGACCTACTAAACAAGATTCTTCTATAACAATGAATGTACGATATCTCAATGACCTTTTTATTAGTCTTGACACCAACATATGTTAGTAGCTTGTATTCAAATTCATAACACCAATAGATATCATGTATTCCATGTTTGGAAACATCATTGAGTATTTCTCCAAACCTTGTAAATAAAGTAAGTTATTAGATATTATAAGATATGAGAGCAAGTGATATATTGTTTTAATAAAGGTACATACCTACAATATGCTTGAGAGGGGAAGAATTTGCTTTCATGGACTCTTCCTTTCTTACTCTCCATGAAAGAAGCAAGGAACATATCATTTTTATGCACTCCTTTGACTAGTTTTTGTCACGGATATAATTATAAAACCCATGGGATATATCTATTAGAAGAATTCCCAAGTCATAGATCTCTCTATGTAAGCCAAGAATTCTTAGTAAACACCACTAAACAAACTTTTGGTTCTCCTCTGTCTTAAAAATGGCATGGTATTTGCTTGGAGTGGATGACCACCAACCATATTAAATGGATTGTGGAGTGAGGGCAAATACTTTTTTAACACGAGCATTTATTTTTCTCTTTGTCTCATTGGATGCAACATGCATAAGAGCACTTATATATTTTTTGAATATATTCAATGCAAAAACATGTATTGAATCATAGACTAAATCCAATGATAAATTGAAATCATATAGATCATACAATCTTCACATTATAAACTCTCCTGATAATCCTACTTCCTTGAGTATACATTCTCAATCAGTCTCTACGTGAATGTTTTTTTGAATTGTAAAAGTGCTTCTTTCATTTCTTCTATGGTACATTTTTCTAGAGGATACTAAGCTTGATATCTATTTCCATCATAAATATAGCAACCTTGAAATGCCAAGTTATTATTATCCAAGGTAGCTTGAGCTTTGTCCCTTCGACAAAAAGACTACCCTCCATCTTTAAACATTCCAAGTTTGCATTGGGCTGGATGGTCACTTATGACCATCATTAACATTGCACGTATCTTGAAAAATTGTACTTGTTGAGCAAAATTATCAAAGATACATTCAACTAGATAATTAAAAAAAACATTTACTCCCTCGACGAATAGCTTCTCAAGCTCTTTTATTAATGGTCTCAAAAGGATCCCAAATGTAGAGCTTGAATTACAAATCAACTTTTTGCTACTTACTAAAAAAAATAGTACATGAAGAATCCCAGCCCTAGACCTTTTGCCACCATTTAAAATCATAATTTTTACTACACCACAATCTTTTTGAGTTGTTTCAGAAGCTTGGAACCCATCCCAATGTAGAAGCAGAGCAAAGTTTCAAGATTCTCCCTACAAAAAAATGTAGTTTACTAAAAATGCATATAGAAGTAGCTAGTATGATTCTAAGTATTCATAATTAAATGTGGTATACATGTTTTGAAAAGATAGCTAGTGAAATATATACGTTGCATAACTGTTGATGGTATTTATTCAAAATACTACACTTATTGCATACAAATATATACTCCTTGGTAGATTCACTCTATCCATGCTGACCATTGTACATTGTAATCAATTGCTCCCAACATGCAAGGATCCTCAGTCCATCTAAGGTCCCATCCCGTGTCTTGGGAAATTGAACTAAGAGCCTACTCAAGCTTGGTTGCAAAGGCTCATTATCTCATTTTTCAACTCTTTGACGACCCATGTCACAAAACAAAATTTGAAGCATTTCATCTTGAGCTGTAATAGATATTCTATGTTTATCCCAAAGAGCTCATAACTCAATTACCTTCTCAAGTATCTGGACGCACAGTGAAGACTCTATAGTAACCACCAACATTTGCACTACTTAGATCAACATCTTCATGTATATCCATATGTTCATCATGTTCTTCCAAAAGTTTATTCTAGAGACTGTACCAATAACCTTGCAACCACAAATTCAAGTATCAACAAACCACAAAGTGTCACTCCTTGATTTTGCCTATGCATCTACATCCAAATGTTACAAAAATTTTGAAACTTCCCATAGGGTCTAACCAGAACAAAGTTCTCTTTTCTTTGAGAAATAACAAGGAAAATTTTCACTCTCCAATATAGCATGGCTAGGCGAAGCAAGTCCCATCGCCACTCTTCGTCTTATTGATGGTACAAGGGACATGATAGTCTTTCCTCTCTTTCTTGCACCTAAAATTTTAGAATCCCACAATGTAAATGTAAGCACATCTAACAACCAAAAAAGACTACTTAACATTAAAACAACAATACCTGGCCTAACATTCGCAAACCACTCGATAGGCTTTGTCATATCTTGATGCAGCGTCACAAAACAATCGAGGTCTTTAGATTCATACATTGCCCACCCTCTTAGTACTCTATCAGTGTGAGATCATCAAAACCTCTTATCCTATTCAACTTCACCCATATGCACTTGAAAACACTGAGTATATCCACAATGTATTCCTCCCTCCCCTGGTCTATGCCTCTCCTTTGTTTGCGACCCCTCTCCCACATAAATATTACATCTCTCCCTATCTCTCTCTCTCTCTCTCTCTCTCTCTCTCTCTCTCTCTCTCTCTCTCTCTCTCTCTCTCTCTCTCTCTCTCTCTCTCTCTCTCTCTCTCTCTCTCTCTCTCTCTCTCTCTCTCTCTCTCTCTCTCTCTCTCTCTCTCTCTCTCTCTCTCTCTCTCTCTCTCTCTCTCTCTCGTGTATACATGCATATAAAATGATCGATATGCATTTGCAGCTAGGTGTATAGAGACTCACATATGTATGCAATGCCTTTTATGCACCAAACTTGTAAACTTTACCCATACGTACTTTGCATGTTTCCAGAAGTAGCTCTATATGATCCTTGGATGTTGCAATTGGAAATAGCATTGCACCAAACCATAAACAAAAGACATACAAAATGCATATTTTGTATCCTTGAGTGCAAGAAACCATATGCTTGCTTGCTATGTTCTCTCTATCCCGAATCTCTCACTATTTTTTGCCTCTTTCTCCCTCTCCCTATCGGTCTTCACCCCCCTCTATTTGCGACTCTTCTCTCATATATTTGTTATCCATCTCTCTTTCTCACATCTATCATCCTCATTCCATCCCTCATCTATTGTTATCTTTCTTCTCCCTCCACAACTTCTATCTCTTCCTCCCTCCCCCATTTTCACCTCTCTCTCCCTCCCCTCTTTTATCCCTCTCCTCTACTCTATCTCCCACCCCTTTTACACCTCTCCCCTCTCTATTCACACACTCACTCACGCTCTCCCTCCCTCCCTCGCTCCTCTCTCTCTCTCTCTCTCTCTCTCTCTCTCTCTCTCTCTCTCTCTCTCTCTCTCTCTCTCTCTCTCTCTCTCTCTCTCTCTCTCTCTCTCTCTCTCTCTCTCTCTCTCTCTCTCTCTCTCTCTCTCTCTCTCTCTCTCTCTCTCTCTCTCTCTCTCTCTCTCTCTCTCTCTCTCTCTCTTATACACATGTATAAAAGGTCAAACATGCATCTAGGAGTACATAGACTTATATATACATGCAATGACTATGTACAAATATTGCAGTTGCATCCATACTGGCTCTGCGCAATAGTTAGAAGTAGCTCTACATGGTCCTTGGATGTTACAATCAGAAATAACATTGCTAGGCTGAAATCAACCACAAAGTTTAAGCATATCCGAGCATCAAATACGGGTCATCGTTTTGCAAGTATTTGTCTGATTACTTCACTAGTATGGGAGATTTTGATTGGCTCTTAGAGCTTTGGCTGACTCCTAACCCTTCCAATAGCGATGTTGCTAATGCTGCAACACTTTGCTCTGTTGTCATGTTATCTAGCAGCCGCTTTTGCTTTGCATGAGGTCTCTCTCTCATTCTCTGTCTGATTTTTGCCACTAGGGCTAGCACTCTCTAGATCTCTTGCATTTCCATGCTCAAGTGTAAGCTCCTAGTTTACTGATCCTAGTTGTAAGCGACTATGACTTGCAAAGCCTTGTGTGCTAGTTTCCTCTCCTCCTCAAGGTCTACTATAATGTCTTCTGCAGGTCTATTGTGATATTCTAACCAGGTTTGAGCGTCATATTTGCTCACTAATTTCTAGATCGCCTCCTCACAAAAGTTTCCTAGGTCAAGTTCTTCGTCGCTTTTACGATGTGAGCTACCCTCTTCCATGTCTGGGATTTCTTGTTTTTCCAAGTTATTGATCAGGTTGATGAGATCAAGTAGATCCACTTCTCGATAGTGTCGGTCCTTGTTGCATCTGGCTTGTCAGTTGTGTTCTTTGCTTGGTCCTACACTTGGGGATTTGATCACCCATCTATATCTTGGGATCTTCTCTTACTGGTGGATTCTTTCAAGTTTTTATGTCTAAGTGAGTTCCTTGTTAATTACAAACAGTTCCCTCATCTTACCTTCGCTTTATGTGTGTGTATGTGTGTGTGTGTGTACTCTTTTTTGTGCACTGTGCACAATTAGGCTTTTAGCCTTTCTTAAGTGTGTTTTGAGTGGTGTTGGAAATTAGAATGAGTGAGAAAACAAAGTGTCTAAGTGGCTCTTGCACTCTCGTTTATGGGTTTGGCCTGATAGACTTGTATGTTTGGTTTTTGGCCTCATCATCCTCGCTGATTTATAGGGTTTTCGTTGTGCCTTCCACTTAGTCAAGATTCGTTTGGGGGTTTACGACTCCATTTGATAATGCTAATAGATTGGATTGCTGGATAGTTGACTAGTTTCACCCCTATGTCTGCATCTTATATTCTTCTATTCCCTATTCCAGAAAAGTGTTTCAAGTATCTATATGGCCTTTGAAGATTTATACAACTGGTCTCTAGGTGGGTCTGGTCCAAAATTTAAGAATTTGAGAAAAATCAAATTCAACCCAACAGGCCTGAATTGTAGGGGCTGAGTGTACAACTCAGATAGGCTGAATGACCAAGGGCCAAGTGGAATTGGGCCAAATTGGGACATCCAAATGACAGGTGGCACAAGTGGGCCAAGGCCAAATATGGGGTTTGGATGGTCCGAATGGTTGGAAGGTCGAATGGCCGAGGGTCGATGAATGGATGCTCTGGCCAAGGGCCAAGTGGCCGAGTGGCCAAATGGGACTGGGTTGAGTGGGCCGAGGAGGCCAAAGCCCAGAATCAGGCTGCTTGGACGGGTTGAACACAGCACCTTTCTTGCCATAATGCCAAAAATTTTGACAAACAAATGGATTCACTGATTCATTACTGCAAGGAAATCGTCGAGCACTTCCAAATCATATCTATGGATGAAGGACAAGGGTTGGATATATCTGTAAGGGGCAACAAACTCGTCGGCGACAAGCTCAAAGCGAATCCATGCAATGGAGCTCTCTCTCTCTCTCTCTCTCTCTCCCTCTCCCTCTCTCTCTCTCTCTCTCTCTCTCTCTCTCTCTCTCTCTCTCTCTCTCTCTCTCTCTCTCTCTCTCTCTCTCTCTCTCTCTCTCTCTCTCTCTCAAATGAGCTCTCCCTTCTCTTGGATATTAATCCCCTTCCCAGCAAAGGTCTTGCCACTCCTAATCACTTGTTGACCTTAATCCCCTTGAGCACTCTTTTTTCCCATTTTTCTTGATTTATGCCCTGTTTGGGCATGTTTTACATCAGCAAACCCTACACTTTTCCAATTCGATTTCTTAATCCTAACCTACTCTAAATGCAACAAGAATTAAAAGTAAAGTACTGAAATGATTTCTCCTAATCATCAAACCACCAAAATAACCAAAATACTTACTTGTTTTGAAGATTAAAAACCCAAAAATTCCTACCTATCTCAAGCTCCGGTTCGGGGATGAAGCCCTTACTTCGATGCTCGATTTGAAGCACTCAAGTGCTCAAGCTTGAATCTGTTGGTCCCGGCAATGGAACCAAAATGTAGGGAGCTCACGCTCAGCCGCCAAGACCCATGGACCACTTATTGTTCAAGTGTTTCAAGCGAGTACCTATGGCTAGCTCTCACCTAGCTGATATGCCTTTGATCCTACCAGGGTGGTGTAGTGAGCTTACCTCATTGCCCGAATGAGTTGCCTCCTCCCTCAAGCACACCGGTAGCTCCACAATTCTTGATGCAAGATCAAGCATCCTCAAGCCTCCACCTTCGAGCTCCATCCTCCATAGCCGCATGTGAGACAAGAGAAGAGAAAAGAAGAGAAGAAGAAGATAGAATATGGTGGAGAGCTTCACCTCCTTGATCCCTCACCCTCACTCCCTCACACTCTCACACTTCCTTTCTCAAGTACACACAAGCAAGCAAAGAAAAGAAGAGAAAAGAAGAAGAAGATTCTCTTATTGCCGCACACCAAAAGAATGGACTTCTCATTCACTTTTTGAGTTTATATACAAAACACTAAATCCCTTTTGGGTAGTCATCCCCTTATCCCCTTTTTACATGGCTGTAGGCCTTCTTTCCCATTGTCCTCCTATCTTTCTAGATTCCTTTTTACCGCCCATCTACCTTTACAATTTGCACAGGAGGAAGCTTGGCACTCTTTTACAAAAAATTTTAGGGATTCCTTTCATTTAAAAATGTGCTTATGCATTTAACTTAGCTTTCTCTTTTCCACGACAAATACGGACTATGATAACAGTAATTTATGGCTTCAATGGTTTAATATAAAATACGACCTTTTTTTCGCTTTCTTCTTGTGTTGAGGTTAACTCTCACTATCCAAGAATGGTAGATCAATTGTGGCTAGTACATGCATCTAATCTCGCTCATCCTCGGGAGACAAGGGATATACTTGGTGAGTGACCCATATGATTTTCTAGCTTGCATATCAACCTTCAGCATGGCTGAGATGGCATCTAAGTCAAGTAGCATAGCCTTCCAAGTATCCATCTCTATCCTTACTGTTTCTATTTGATTGCCTAGGAAGATTAGACTGTTGCCCCAATCTTCTATGACTCGTGCATTGCACATCCAAGGTCGGCCTAATAGGATGTCGTACTCCACTCCCTTTATGACAATGAAATTCACAGAAAACTAGACACTTGCAATCTTCAATGGCCAGTTCTTCAATACTTTGAATGGCCTAACTTTCATTCCATTGGCCAGGGTAACATTAAACCTAGCATTCTCGATAGGAGAGTTACCCTAATCCTGGAGTATTGCATGGCTAAGCACACTAACTCTTGCTCCGTGTCCACGATCCCTTTTCATGTGGCATCTCCTAATGCTAGGACCGGTGGGACTGCATGCATCTCTGTGCCCTTCCAAAAATCATTAATGTGCAAGGACTTGGGTATTGAGTGCAACGTTAGATTGGGTATCTAAGTTACTACATCATGATCATGTAGGTTAGGTGTCCCTTGCTCCATTGGTCCCTCAACCCACTGCTTCAATTCTTGCCATAGCTTTGGATGCTGCCTAAGTAGATCTACTAATCTTAGAGTCATTGGGGTGGTCACTAGCATTTTAAGAAGATTGCTAGCTACTTGTTCTTCTTCTAGTCATGCGTTCCTTGGCCAATCACCTTGACTGGTTTTGGTACCGTTTAAACTCTGTCTAAGCAGCACTACTTGTGGTGCAGATGTGTCTTTTGAATTTGGTTGTGGAGACAAAGCTGGTGTACTTCTGCTTGAGAGATCATCGATCTCGTCCTCCAAGATGGGCTCGGTGTCCTTAAGGTGCTCTTGGGCCTCTTTCACCCACTCCTTGACCTTCTACATGGCTTCGAGTTGGCGTTTTGGGTTGGGGTACTCCCCCACCCTAGTAGTCTCCTTCCTAGTAGTCCTTGGTGGAGCATATGTATATGCCTCTGCGCCGATGACTTTCTTTCCTGTGGGCAGTGTCATAGCATTCTCCATTTTAAGTGTGACATTGGCCTCCATTCTCTTTTTCCTTTGCCTATAGCCCTTTTTCCCTATCGAGGCTATGTCTAGATTGTTGGGTCCAAGCCATCCTGCTTCGTCCGTGCCCAAGTCATGACATGTAACGGGATAGGTGTGTCCTCTCCATCAAATGTCTCAACCCCAAATAGCCCTATTGGTACTAAAGGCTTGTTCACCACACTAGAGGATGGCTTTTGTCATGGGAATTTGGCAAACATGTGAGTGATTCCGCACTCTAGGCACCTAAGATCGGCCTTTTCTTGACTAGCTTGCTCCCATTTCGGGGCAGCGTCATGAGGAGATGTGTCCTAGGTGACCACAAATCTGACAAGAAATCAGTTATTGGGTCTACCCCCCTAAGCCTCTGTCTCTATCTCTACCTAGCGCATACTGGTTGATAATCCATGAGGATTGGATTGCCCTCTTTGTCATATGAGACGTAACGTTCCACATAGGGCTCATCATCATTCAGCTCCTCCACATACTAGACTAGAGCTTGGTGGATGGGTTACAAAAGGTCCAAGTGCCTAGGTATACCTATGGGATTTATCTCCGTCCTAGGGATAGATTGTTTAGCATCATTAGGTTCCAGGAGAGCCAATAGGGCTCCCCTCCCAAAGAAATTTGGTAGCCTATTCCATGGGTAAGACTGTTTGTAAGGTTGCGAGTATGGGACAGTCATCTCGGTAGTCTACAATGCATGGCATCATGACCAAACCTATAGCAATTGGAATAAGGTCAGGACCTAGGGTCCTGACACTTGGCTAGCATGTAGTTTCTGCCATAATACATGCACTAGATGTGTAGACACATTGGTTTCCTCACCATTTCTTGTAGCTTTGCTATCTCCATCTTCATCTCTGCCAGCTCCGAGTTCTGGTCAGTACTCTTTCCCTTATCCTAATTGCTTGGGACCAACCATTCACTGGATATGGTTGCCATTTCTAAGTTTCTAGAGCAAGCCTTGTCTCAGTTTGAGCTCTTGGAGCTCCTCTCCTTGAGCTGGACATCCACTCAAATGGCTTCTTCAAATACCCTAGTTAGCGTATCTCATTGCTACAAGCTTGAGTTGCCTGCCAAGGCCTTGTAGAGTTCTTCACTTAGTATTTCATTGATGAAGACCATGGACACCACTCTTTCCATGGGTCATTCGTTTGTTGGGATTCTCTTAAAGAGACTCCTCACATGGGCTGCATAATCCCTGATATCCTCCTTATCTCTCTACTTCACATTCATGAGCCATACGATCAGATTGTCTGAGTAGCTAGCCTCCGAGAATCTCTCAATGAAGAGGTTCTTGAGATGGTTGAAGTTGTTACATTCTCTATGGCATCTAAGCTCGTGTACCAAGTCCTTTGCTTATCACCTAATCATAGGCCAAAGGCTTGCAAGTGCTGGATGAGATTGGTGAGGCCATTGGCCATTGGTCCTGATTGATTTCTGTTTGTTAAGGCTAACACTCACTGGATCTCCTGCATTTCTACATTCTATTGCAAGCTTCTAGCTTGTTGTTCCTAGTTGTATGCCACTATGCCTTGCAAAGCTTCCCGCATTATTCTTCTCCCCTCTTCAAGGTCCACTATGATATCCTCAGATGGCCTACCCTGGTGGTCCATCTAGGTTTGCAAGTCATGCTTGCTCACCATCTTTTGGATTTCATCCAAAAAAATCCCCCAGATTGAGCTCTTCACTGTGTCTGCAGTTCGTGCTGGTCTCTGCCATTTCTGTGGTCTCTTGTTCCACCAAGATGTCAATGAGGTTAATAAAATTGGGTAGATTTGCTCCTGCAATGATGTCAAGCCTTTGATTCATCTATCTCTCTCTTCTTCCTCTTGGTCCTATCACTTGGGGTTCTCAATCACCCATCTAAGTTTCAGGGTCTTCTCCTACTAGTGGGTTCATTCAATTTTTTAAGTCTAAGTGAGTTCTTTGTTATTTGCAAACAATCCTCAATTTATCGTCACTGTGTGTGTGTGTGTGTGTGTGTGTGTGTGTGTGTGTGTGTGTGTGTGTGTGTGTGCGTGTGCGTGTGTGCGTGCGTGCGTGCGTGCGTGCGTGCGTGCGTGCGTGTGTGTGTGTGTGTTCTTTTCCATGCACTGTGCGAAATCAAGCTTTCAGCTTTTCTTCATATGCACTTCAAGTGTTGAAAAACAATGTGGGATGGAATGCAAAATGGTAAATGTACCTTCAGCATTCCAGTCTATGTTCTTGGCCTGATAGGGCTTTATGCTTGGTTTTTGTGGCCACTCTCGTTGGTCTCTAGGGTTTGCACTATGTCTTTCCGCTCAATCAAGGTCTAATTGAGGGTCTATGGCTCAATTTGGTGCTCTTAATGGGGTGGACAACTAGCAAGTTGGCTAGTGTCATTGCTAAATCTGCAATTCACTGGTTCTCTCATTTCTTACACCAGAAAGGTGGTCTATTTGTCTATATTACTCTCAGGGGTTCATATGACTATGATCACGGCTATGGTCCAAGTCACTCATGGATTATAAACATCAAATCTGACAAATTCTAGATTCGACCCAGCTGGTCCAAATTGCAAGGTCCAAGTGTCAAATTCGGCTCGTTCGAGTAGCCTAGGGCTAAATAATATCAGGGTTGAATCTAAGGGCTGATTTTTTGAGGGCTGAATGGAAAGCCATCCGAGTGTCATGTGGCAAGGTGGTCCAAGTGGCCGATCGTCCAATTCGGACAGGCTGAATATGGTGGTCTAAGTGGTCAATGCTAAGTGGGATGAATGGTAGTTGGGCCGAATCAAGTGGGCTGAATTTCAAGTGGCTAACTCTAGTTGGGCTAAGTGGACCAAATGTGAGTGGGCCAAGGGCCGATTCTGGGGTTTAGCTCAAAGTGGTTGTTTGAGTCTGGGACTTGGATAGGCTGAGTGTGACAACGTGTGGCAACAATGAAGGTCGTTTGCGCGATCTATAGCATGCTAGGTGGCAAGCACTTCCAAAATAGCTCAATGGATAGAGATTAAGATATGTATATACCTTATGTGCTCGAAAAATGCTTGTAGAGGCCGATTGATTGGTTGCAAGGAATGGCTCTCTCTCTCTCTCTCTCTCTCTCTCTCTCTCTCTCTCTCTCTCTCTCTCTCTCTCTCTCTCTCTCTCTCTCTCTCTCTCTCTCTCTCTCTCTCTCTCTCTCTCTCTCTCTCTCTCTCTCTCTCTCTCTCTCTCTCTCTCTCTCTCTCTCTCTCTCTCTCTCTCTCTCTCTCTCTCTCTCTCTCTTTATGATACTGTTGCAAATGAGCTTCTCCCTTGATCTCTTGGGTCTTAAACCCTTGCCCAACTAAGGCTTACCTCTCTAGTCGCTCCCCTTGCAGCATTAACATATCTAAGCACTCTTTTTTCCCATTTCTTCCTTGTTTGTGGCCTATTTGGGCTTGGACATGTGACCCAATCTCTATGAGGGTAAAACTTGTCCTGTACCTAAAATAGGAAAAAACTTAGAATGCAAACATTAAAAAATGACTAGAGAATTCTTGAATCAGCCATAGTGGTGATATATTAAATACATACTTTGGTGCTCATGAAATTGTATACAATTTAACTCCATGGACTTTCCTACAATGGTCTCTACTTCTATTCTGTTTAACATAAGGACCTTGGTCTGATGTTTATATATATTCCCTAGTGACCAATCACAAGTAAAACATGCCCAACTACAATCAACATTTCAAACATGGTACCAATGCCCATCTCTTGTGCAACTCTGTATTGAAGGCTGGCTTCTATCACTAGCAATAAACTTCACATGAGAATATGTTATTTCTTTAGCTCTTTGAATGGAGTTTTCTACGACCTTTAGAACATCAAAGTTCTTCTTGAAACCAACATCTTTTAGCGTATCTTGGTACTAATAGTATGCATGACAACATCAAACCAACTTCTCAATCAACAAGTCGATGTGTCGACCATGCAAATTGCGTCGCTCACTAAGAAAGTGACTCTTCAAAACCCAGTGGTAAGACTCAATGCTACCATTTGTCTCTTGCTTTGCATGAGGAATAATTCTTGTAGCACGTATCCACATTCCTACATATTGAAGATGAAATCATAAATTTTAATTCACATAAATAGACAATTATATATAACTTTATTAGTTTGATATACTTATAAGTACTATAAGCATACTATTGTATATAGGGTTACCTATACAAGATGACCATGTATCCTTGAAGTACTTGATGAATGAACTTCCTCTTTGTATTTTTTCATAAAATTCTGATAGTAGAGTATGAGCCTCATCTATCTTGGCATTCTCATGTGAAATAGGTGTAACTTGCATGTTCATAATGTTGCAAAGTGCTCTAAACATATGAGCATACAAACTTGAAAATCATCCACCTTAGACAAGATTTTTTAGCCAACTCCTTCTCACATGTCATATACATAGATATATAGGAACACCAAAAACCTCCTTGTGAAAATACAAATGTATAAAATCAATTTGTGGTTAACCATGAGGAGAAAAGACAACAAATGTAATTGTAGAAAGAAACCTTACTGAATAGCATTGATTTCTACTTGAGCAACATCCACCATAAAAGAATTTGGTTCCCATGACTTGTTATAGTCTAAGACTCAATTTCTTAATGTAGCTAGCCATGATATAACTGACGCGGTACAAGAAGAGGATGTAATGGTCCATGCCACAGGTACCAAATTGCAAAAGTGATCAAAAATATATACAAATGGAACTACAAAGAGAAGCTAAAAAATTAAAGAAATTTAGGATAATATAATTACAAATTTAAAGCGAAGAAAGAATAAGAAATATAGTACCTTATTCTTATTAGTGTCAAACGTCGCATCCATTGCTAGCAAGCTATTATGACCATACTTACTGAGCATTTGAAGTTGCCATGTTGTTTGGATACCCAATATCAAAGGATTATTCCCATCACCATAAGGTTGATAAAAGAAGGTACTATCAAGATTGGCTAATGTTAACCTCAGCACAAGAAAAAGTGGAAAAGCACAAGTCAAGAGTTGAAAGAGGCGAGCCAAAAGGAAATCAGACTTGGAAGTACCCAAAAGTGCAAGCATGGCCACAAGAAGTCCAAGGCACAACCATCGGAGCCCAAAAGGTGCTCTAAAAGAGAAGGTGCACCTTTGAATGTACAGGCATAGCCAAAATCCTTGTAAAAGAGCACCAGGCTCCCTCTTGTGCAAATTTTAAGGGTAGATGGGCGGTAGGAAGGAAGCTAGGAAGATAAAAGGACAATAGGAAAGAGAGCGGCCATGTAAAAAAGGGGATGACTGCCTAAAAGGGATTAGGGTTTTGTATATAAACTCAAAAAATGAATGAGAAGCTCATTCTTTGGTGTGTGGCAAAAAGTGATCTCCTCTTCTTCTCTTATTCTCTCCTTCTTGCTTGCTTGCTTGTGTGTGCTTGAGAGAGGGAGTGCAAGAGTGTGAGGGAGTGAGTGTGTGAGGGTGAGGGATCAAGGAGAAGAAGCTCCCATCTGTTGAGAAACATGCAGGATCTAGAGCATGGCAGTGAGTTATGGTGGATGGAAGAAGAAGTGTGGACTCATGATGGAGAAGACAAAGACATTGTTTGTTACACAAGTGAATTAGGTTCCAAGATTGAGACTTGGACTCATAAACACAATCTTGTGTATGTGGACAATGACATTGACACTTCACTGAAAAGAAAAGAGTACTATCATTGCATTAAGAAAAGGAAGCAAGTACAATGCTTTATAGGAAAGTAGGAAACTGTAGTAGCCACTACTGTGCATATGGGATAGGTTAGCCTGCATGTCCTTGGCCCTGAAGCTCCATACAAAGAGGCTGTTTAGTGAGTGTGATTGCTGATTCTCAACACCCCTCCTCAATCACAACTAGAAAGGTAGAAAGTGTGTAGAGGCTGTAATGAGAACCACCTGCAAAGTGTGGGCACACCACAAACATGGTAGACACCAGAGGCTGTCGCAGAAAAGGCTAAGTGTGGGCACCAAAACATGATGGGCATCCAGAGGATGTAATAGGGGCCTCACAAAGTGTACAGGGACTGTAATGCCAAGTTACATGAGGAGTTTACAAAGCTTATGGCAGGAAGCATTAGGGCAAGGATCTACGAGGCTTTTAAAACAGTCTATCAGAGTTATGAGAGTAGAAGGACTGATGAGTCTTGTCCTTCCGATCCTGGTGGTCTTCATCTTCATCTTCTTCTTCCTTTGCTCCATTTTCTTCTTCTTCTTTGACTGCGACTAGATAGGCCTTTTGGGATCTCTTTCTTGCGTGGCAAAACTTCTCGGTGTGTCCGGTCCTTTTACAGAAGTCACAGAAGAGCTTATCCTTCTTGCCTTTGTACCTGTTGCCAACATATAATGCATGCTCATCTCTAGAGGTACTTGGTTCTTCCTTAGTTTTTAGCTTCTTTTCCTCTTCTAATAGTGATGCCTGGATATCAACAAGTTCAGGATTTGGCATGTTGATTAAAGTTGTTGATACATTATTATATTCAGGAGGCAAACTCTTAAGTAGAACACCGATGCAAACATCTTCGTCCATTTTAATGTTGATTCCTGCAAGTTGGGTTAGGAGTCCTTCCATGTAATTTAGATGTGTGGCAAGTGATGTGCTGGACTTCATTTCAAGCCTAAAGAACTCAATCAGGAGACCATACTTTGATGATTTAGATTGTGCACCGAACAAGGTGTCAAGTCTCTTCCATGTATCCTGTGAGGTCTCACAGTTATCCACATGGTGGATATAACTGTCGTCTAGCTCCAGTTTGATAATGGCCTGGGCTCTGTCATCATTCTTTTGCCAAGTAGTTGCAAGGTCCGCATCCCGAGGTTTCTTCTCTTTGCCATTTGTGATGGCCCAAAGACCCTTCTTCATCAGGATGAGCTTGATGCAGGTTTGCCAAGTGTGGAACCCGACTCCTTTGAATCGAGCATTTGGAGAGTCTTTTCCCATGTTGAGATTGCAAGATCAGCAGCAAATCAACACCAGAATTCTGAGGTTTTATCAGTAAAAGAGCAGATTGCAATGTGTCAAGAGACACAGTTAATGACAGTGTGAAAACACACTATGTCAGTGTTGATGTTGAGCTTGATTCTTCTTGTTCGGGATCGTTCGGTCGTTCTTCAATCTTCTCAGGTCCTTCCCCTCCTTGATTTGATGCTGGGTCAATGGATTAGAGTGGGCTTTAGCTTGGTTTAGTGTCAGGAGTGAGAAAAATGAGGAAAAAAGAAGCTTGAGAGATTTTGGCTATGGTGGAATTAGGGTTTCTGAGACAGGGGCCTGGTTTTTTTCAGATTGCAGGACTTGTAGTTGATCATTTTCAAAAAAATTTACATGTCTAGGAAGCTTATGTCAAGGGCTATCAAAGCCCTATGGAAATCGTCCAGATCGTGGACAGCACGGTGCACGCAGAGGGCGCGAACAGCCATGACGTAGATTTGGGCAGTGACGTCGAATTTGTGCAATGCCAGGGCTGTAGATCACCAATGTGGTCGATTGTTGTACCAGGAGGGACCGCCCTAAGTAGAGGAAGATATGTCTAGAAGAAAGTTCATGAAGATATGCTCTACAGAGAGAGATATGAAGGCTCCATGGAGGGTATGTCCTGCAGGTCACAGTTGAAGACTATGGCAGTGACTAGGAATTTTCACAATGCTGAGCTTCAGATAGCCAAATGTCATGGATTGATGTGATACAGGGAAGCTTTGTGAGTTGGAGAATACTTTTCTAGAAGGAAGCTCCAAGAAATTTGACCTGTGGAGTGAGATATAAGCAGCTCAATCTGACAGGGTGCTGCTGGCTATGGCTGCCATGGAAGCTTCAGTGAGGGTAGAGTTGGGAGATGAAGTCATGGGATGGAACTAAGCTGACCAGAGATTAACATGAGCTGAGAGAGAGCAGAGGAGAGCTAAGCCAAGCTGAGCCATGCCCGACTGGGCTCTGATACCATATTGAGAAACATGCGGGATCTAGAGCATGGCAGTGAGTTATGGTGGATGGAAGAAGAAGTGTGGACTCATGATGGAGAAGACAAAGACATTGTTTGTTACACAAGTGAATTAGGTTCCAAGATTGAGACTTGGACTCATAAACACAATCTTGTGTATGTGGACAATGACATTGACACTTCACTGAAAAGAAAAGAGTACTATCATTGCATTAAGTAAAGGAAGCAAGTACAATGCTTTATAGGAAAGTAGGAAACTGTAGTAGGCACTACTGTGCATATGGGATAGGTTAGCCTGCATGTCCTTGGCCCTGAAGCTCCATACAAAGAGGTTGTTTAGTGAGTGTGATTGCTGATTCTCAACACCATCATCCCCTCTCTTCTTCTCTTCTCTTCTCTTCTCTTGTCTCGTGCGTGGCTATGGAGGATGGAGCTTGAAGGTGGAGGCTTGAGGTTGCTTGAGCTTGCATCTTGAATCATGGAGCTATTGGGTTTCTTGAGGGAGGAGGCTACTTGTTCATGACCACCCAAAAGGGATTTAGGGTTTTGTATATAAAGTTGAAAAGTGAATGAGAAGCTCATTCTTGTGTGTGGCCAAAAGTGGCTCTCTTCTTCTTTTTCTTCTTCTTCTTCTTCTTCTTCTTCTTCTTCTTCTTCTTCTTCTTCTTCTTGCTTGCTTGAGCTTGTGCTTAAGAGAGTGAGTGTGAGAGTGTGAGGGAGTGAGTGTGTGAGGGTGAGGGATCGGGGAGGAGAAGCTCTCCATCTTCTCCTCTCTTCTCTTCTCTTGTCTTGCTCGCGGCAATGGATCTTGGAGCTTGGAGCTTGAGGATGGAGCTTGCTTGAAGCTTGCACTTGGATCATGGAGCTACCGGAGTGCGTGGGAGAGGAGGTAACTCAATTGGCATGGAGGTAAGCTCACTACACTCATAGATAGATGCACATTGGCTGTGTGAGAGGTAGCCATTAGTACTCGGCTTGGAACGCTTGAAACAGTAAGCGGTCCGTGGGTCTCGGTGGTTGATCGCCTCTACACAAACCTTTCCCCTCTATTGCACAAAAGAAAAGAGTGAACATGCAAGGCAAGTTGGATGCAACAACAATTGCAAGTGGAGAGAGGTCATCACATTGTGATGATAACATTTCAAGAAGTGATGAATAAGTGCAGTAGTACACTTCTTTATGTAAGTACTATTCCTTTCTAACACACTTGTATTGACGTGTTACTTCACCATAATGACTATGCTTTTTGTGTTTTTGCAGTAATGCCCTTGATGATGCCATTTTTCCACCAAAGTTCCTTACAGTTATTCTCATTTAGCTTGGCAAATATCCCCTCTTTTTTTTATCTCTCATTGATATGGCCTTGCAACTTGATTCATTGTAAAGACAATTTCTTTTAAGCTTTATCATCAAGATAGTCATTGGTCCATAACCAACACATCATTGAACATGGATCTAATTTAATGTTGTCTCTGAAATTGTAAACTTTTGGTGCAAATATATTGGATACTTTTATTATGACTACACACGATGAACCATCTGGCCACCAACACATTGCCTACCAAGGATAGGATGAAATTCATGGGTATATCTCCATTGTGACCTTTTTGTAAGAAGTTTGAGGAATCAAAGCATATTTTGTAGGACTACAAAGAAGTGTGTAGTGTTGGAATAAACTAATGAAGTCTATGATAGTCATTAGGTAACATCACAATATCAACTAGAATAAAGCTATATTTGGTGATAGAGGGAGTCTAGATGAGGAGTACTTTAGGATTTTGGCTATGCTGAAAGTGGTATTATGCAAAGACCTTATGGATGATCTATAAGAATGTTTTTCTTTGGTGGTTGAAGAGCGAATTTGGGGTTTGTTCAACCCCATATCACTAATGAGATATCTCCCTTGTTTAAGATTTTGGGCAAAAACATCAACTCTTCTGGAGTTGTGTGAAGAAGTTGCTTGTAAAGTTAACCCCATCTTTCCAAAGACGTTGTGAATATTATTACGTAGTTTCTTTCATGCTCTCAAGAACAATAACACTCCAAGTGTATTTTTAAAAGTTGGCTAGACCTTACTAAATTTGATGTTTTCTAGACCTACTCTTATCCCTTCACCCAAAATTAATATGAGCATATATTACCTCTGAATTGGAACCGATTGGAAAGAAAGAACGTTTTAAGATAAAGTTAGAGTTCTATTTCTATGAATATTAAAATGCTCCTTATGCTTTTCCCCATTTTTACTAGATGTAAATATCTCATTATGGGTGTTAGTAATACCAAACAATCATCCAAAGAATTCACAATAGCCAAATTGTGTATATTTATCATTGTTTTAAATAGCATCTACAACTATCTAAACTTGATGATATGTAGACTTGAAGTTAATCTTATTCAACATTATTCGCTTTCACCTTATCAAACCATTCATGGTGATCTTGTGAATAGAATGTTGGGGGTAAAGGCACCTCCGCCTAGCCGCCCATGTATTACTACATTGACAGTCACCGCCACTGCACACTGTAGGTGGCGGGTGCCCTTCACCGTCACTTTATTCTTTATTCTTTTAGTGATAGTTTGAATAAAGGAAGGCCCGGTCACACATTGTGACTGTTGGAGTTTCCATTTCTTGTCTCTCTTTTTCTTGCTCTTGCTCTCCCGCCATAGCTCTCGAGTGCAAGCTTCGATCCTTCTCTCCTTTCAACCGGTATCAGAGCACGGCTTCTGACTCTTGAGCTTGGCTCGTGACATTATCAGCTTCCCATCGACTCCCCACTCGAATTGGGTCTCCTTCTCAGCAGCCATGAGCTCCCATCACTCCCCGGCTTCTCAACCTTCTTCCCGGCCTATTGAAGCACCATCAAGGCATTGACATTGAGGTATTGCTTCATTATTTCAGAGATTTATCTCAGTCCACAGGTTTAGGTAAACAGGGTTTTCACAAGTTGTGGGCAATCATAGCTCACACCTCTTGGAGCTTCCTTCACCTGGATCTTGCTTCTAGCCTATCAAGGCTTGCTGAGGCTTGGTGTAGGCCTTCTTTGGCCCCCATTTGTGCCCCCTTTGGGCCCCATTGTTGACACCTAGGACAGCAGACCCCCCAGCCAGCTCACGTTTTTTTTGCGCTTGTTTCAAAATCTAGCCCAAAAATAACTCTTTTTGTCGTATCTCGAGCATTCGGAACCCGATTCAGGCAAGGTAAGAGTCTAAGTTGGGATTTTGGCATGTTCAGATGCGATAGTGATATCGGATCTACCAAATTATGATGATAGAATATTTTGCAATAGATTTTAGGTCTGAGACAGCATGTATTTGTATGCCTATGGATTATGTGATGCTTCTAATGTCTATTGATACCGGATCACTTGTGGATGTTATGCCTCTTATGTGAGACGCATTTGGAGCTGATTAGCTCAGTCATTGACTGTTTTGAACAATTCCAGATCTATCCAAAATAGGGCAGCCACCTGTTACTTCAATTTTATGCTTACAGGTCTTGGCATTTGATGCCCGATTATACTCGGTTGGTGCCTATACATATATGGAATGTATGCCTATGGTTTGCCTATGGATTTGAGCTTGGATTGAGCACTGATTTGCTCAGTTTACAGAGGTTATATGCTACTGGAAACTTCAGGTCTGAAGCTATTTATGCTACAGTTGGGTTATGCCTATTGGTCATGGGGTGCTCCCGGCTACTCGGTATGATGTCATGATGTATTTGGACTATGCCACATGTCTTGTTTATACTCCAGAATGCTTTTGAGATGACATTAGAGCTTGATTTGGGTTTGGCTATCACTTCTTTGCAACTGGCATTTCATCTATGACATGGTTTATACCTAGGCTACCCAATTACGGGTTGTTATGATGTCTTGGTGAATGCTTTATGCTTTCGCTGTGGATGGCAGTTGTTTGAGCTCGGCTCGACATTCATTTGAGTATTCCCTTGAGCAGTTGGACATTCACTTGGATTTTTCTGTTACGACTTAGCTTTTTCCATTACTTTGGATTTTTCTGTTACGACTTAGCTTTTTCCATTACGACCTTGGATGCTATTGAGGCATTGTCTTGGTTACCTATCTTTGGTACTTTGACTTGGTTTGCTTGAGCTGTTGAGCTCGTTTATCTGCCTTTTGAGCCAGTGGGAGCATCTTGTATGCTTGACCGACATTGAGCAGGAGGTTTATGCTATTTAAGGATTTTGCAGATACTTGAGACTTTGGGATCTCTTACACTTACATGTTGCATGGTTCATGCACTGATATCTTGAAATTGCTTTTGACCTGAGCTTGGGCTTTACACTCTAGTGAGCATATACCTACTGGTGTCAGGTCTTGCCAGTGTTATGTATACTTTGCCCTATTGTTCAGGGGGTATGCCTACTCACTGACGGATGCTTTGGTGACATGTTTGGGTGTTTGCTCAGGGACTTGATGACTGTTTGGTGCTGATTTATGCCCGTTTATGGCTGGGGTCATGTCTTGGCTATCATTTCTTGACTTTGTGCAATGATTTGGTCAACAATTGCTTCTCATAGTACCCTGTTGTCATTTATTACAGCAAGCATATAACTCTGGATTGACATGGATTTTTTGTACTAAAATATTCTGAAATGATGTACTTTCACTAGTACTTGGTGGGCAGCAACTTTGGTTCACTTTTCTCACTATTTTCTCTCGATTTTGGTGATTTTTTTGTCATTTTCTATAGTAAACAGCAAATAGTTTTGAACTGCCTATAGTCTTCCAGCCTACATCATGGCGAGTTCATCCACTGATCATGCTACTTTCAACATCACTAAGCTTGATGGTACGAATTACTCTTATTGGAAGAGCCAAATTTGGTAGGTATTGGTGCAAAAATCGCATATCAAACCATTGAGGTTCAACGGGCAGCCGCCTGCAACTATGCTAGATGAGGAATGGTTTGATCTTGATGAGTTATGCAAGTCTACTATTGTATTATCTCTCAAAGAACAGGTTTATTACAATGTATTTGAGGAAGAACAAAGTGCATGGCAGTTGTGGGATAAAATCAAGAATCTCTATGATAAGAAAAGTCCAGCGAGTCAGATGTATTGGCTAAAGTAGCTTATGGATCTTCACATGAAGGAGAATGTGACTATGTCTGCTCACTTGAGCCAGTTCCATGCTATACTCAAGAACTTGACTTCGCAGGACATCACTTTTGCAGAGGATGTCACTCCTCTTTTCTTTCTTGGTACTCTTAATGAGTCATGGGATGCATTCCGCACTGTATTATATGCCTCTACTGCTACCTTGAAATTATCTTATGTTGAGAGTGCTCTTCTGTAGGAAGAGGTTAATCGTAAGAATTTGGATGCCTCTCGTATGTCACATGCTATGACAGTTAGAGGCAGGAATGATGGGTATGGAAAGCATGGCAGTGGAAGCAGTTGCCGTGGACAGGATTCTCAGAAATCTCGGTCCAAGTCTCGAGGGAAGTCATGTAGCAAATCCCGTGGCAGGAATGCAGATGTTACTTGTCACCATTATGGAAAAAATGGCCATATTAGGCCACAATGCCATGAACTACGCAATGAAAGGTGCAAAGATAAGGGGAAAGACAAAGTGCAGGATAAGTCTTCTGATCGCAGCATAGTGCCTGCAAAGTCCAGTGTTAAAATTGAAGAGATCAATGTTATGCAGCTTGAGGATGTTGATAATGATTATATCCTTGCAGTTTCTTCTAGTGCTTCATAGATGACAGAGATACACTCTATGTATGCACAGTGTTGGCTCTTGAACTCAAGTGCATCCTTTCATGTGACACCTTGCTGAGAGTGGTTTTATTCATACCGTACTGTTTCGGGTTCTGTGCACTTGGGTGATGACAGATCTCTTGATATTGTGGGCATTGGTGATGTTAGGCTACAATTTCCTTCTGGCAGCAGTTTTGTTATGCAGGATGTACGTCATGTACATGCTTTGACATGCAGTCTCATGTCAGCTGGACAGCTTGATGACGTAGGTTATCATGTATCTTTTGGAGACTCTGCATGGAAGATCACTCGTGGCAGACTTGTGATTGCGAGAGGTGCCAAGGCTGGCAACCTCTATCCCTTGATTGTATCCACTTCTTCCCTTGATCATGTTTTGTATGTGGGTTCTATCTCACATGTATCTCTTTGGCATGCCCGTTTGGGCCATATGTCTTTGAAGGGAATGAAAATGCTTTCTTATTTGCAGTACTTACTGCCCCTTGATTATGCATGTTTTGATTCATGTGAGCATTATCTTTATGGCAAGCAGACTAGGTCTACGCATAAGAAGTCTGGTAGGCCACGCATGAGTGAGCCCTTGGCATTGGTACATTCGGATGTCTGTGGGCCCATGCCTTGTCAGTCTATGGGTGGTGCCAAGTATTTTGTTACTTTCATAGATGATTTTTCATGGAAAGTTTGGGCTTATCCCATTAAGCTGAAATCTGATATCTTGGATGTGTTTCAGAGATGGCTTGCATTGGTTGAGAACCAGTCTGGGTATAGCCTAAAATGCCCAAGGACAGATAATGGGGGTGAGTATGTCTCACGTGCTTTGAGCAGTTATGTGATGAGAGGGGTATTAAGCGTCAGTTGACCGCCCCCTACACCCCCCCCAGAATGGTTTGGCTGAGCAGATGAATAGAACCATCCAGGAGTGTGTACACAGTATGCTTAGCCATGCATGCCTACCATAGAGCTTTTGGGCTGAGGCAGTTAGTACAGCTGCACATATCATAAACAGATCACCTTCTAGTGGTTTGGATTTCCAAGTTGCCGAGGAGGTATGGACTGGAAAACCTCCCTCTTATACGCATCTCCGTGTCTTTGGATGTGAGGCATTTTGCCATGTGCCCAGTGACAAGAGAAGTAAGCTAGATCCTAAGAGTGTCAAATACATTTTCCTTGGTTATGGGGATGCAGGTGAGATGGGTTACCATCTCTGAGATCCACAGGCGTGGAAAGTCATCCGCAGTCATGGTGTAGTCTTCCATGAAGACAAGATGAATCGGCAGCCTGAGTTATTGAGATCCGCAGGGTCATATTTCAGGAGGAGCCGAGAGCTCCCGCACAACCAGTTGGACAGCCTACAGTTGCAACATATGCTCATGGTCAGGGTGTTGGACAAGCAGCTAGGCAGGCTGTAGAGCCTGCTGTGAGATGGTCTACTAGAGACAGACATCCACCTGATAGATTTCAGCCCTCGATGCATTACTTGGTTACAGATGCAGGAGAGCCATTCACTTATGATGAGGTTATGTGCAGGGGTGACAGTCACTCCTAGGAGAGGGCTATGCAGTCTAAGATAGACTCCTTGCATAAGAATGAGACTTGGGATTTGGTTTCCTTGCCTAAGATCAAGAAGACTTTGCCATGCAAGTGGGTGTACAAGCTGAAAAGTACCCTTGGACACCCCAAGCCGGAATACAAGGCTAGATTCATAGAAAAGGGTTTTAAGCAAGAGCATGGTGTGGATTTTGATGAGGTCTTTTCTCCTGTGGTTAAGATGACCACCCTGCACTTAGTCTTGGCTTTGGTTGCTTAGCTTGACTTGGATTTATACCAGATGGATGTCAAGATGTCTTTCTTACATGGGGACTTGCATGATGAGATTTATATGGAGCAGCCTAAGGGCTTTGCAAAACCTGGTAGGGAGCACCTAGTGTGCAAATTGAAGAAAAGTCTTTATGGCTTGAAGCAGGCACCTAGGGAGTGGTATCATAAGTTTGATGCCTTTATGCAGTCAAAGGGCTACAGCAGGAGTGTTATGGATCCGTGTCTTTACACGAAGAAAGCCCGTGATGGTTCTTTATTGATTTTGATACTCTATGTGGATGATATACTGATAGTAGCAGGGAAAACTCATGATGAGCTAGATGCTCTTAAGGCTCAACTCAAGAAGAGCTTTGAGATGAAAGATTTGGGACAGGCCACTTACATACTTGGTATGTGCATTAGACATGACAGGTATCAAGGACTTCTCTACTTGTCACAGAGGGAGTACATCCATAAAGTCCTTGAGCGCTTCCGCATGTAGGATGTAAAGCCTATTGGCTGTCCATTGCCTTCTTATGTGAAGGTACCACAGGCTAAATGTCTGCAGACGGATGAGTAGAGAGCCGAGATGGCCAAGATTCTCTATGCATCCGCAATGGGCAGTCTTATGTATGCCATGATCGCCACTTGTCCAGATATTACCTTTGTAGTTGGTGTTGTGGCACGCTATATGGCTACACCTGGCAAGAAGCATTGGGATGCCGTGAAGGGTATCATGAGGTACCTGAAGGGCACTATAGATATGTGCATATGCTATGGCAACCAGGATATAAGAGTCATGGGGTACACTGACTCTAATTATGCAGGACATGCAGATAGTAGGAAGTCCACTTCCGGCTATGTATTCACCTATGTTGGAGGTGATGTTTCTTGGATGTCCAGGGTGCAGAAATGCACGGCCCTTTCTACTACAGAGGCCGACTATGTTGCAGCCACCACTGAGGCTTGCAAGGAGTCCATTTGGTTGGGTCGTTTGGTTGTTGACCTTGGTATTGATGCTATCCCTACACTGCATTCGGATTCTATGAGTGCTACTCAGTTAGCCAAGAATCTGGTCTTCCATGCAAAGACAAAACACATTGACATAAGGTATCACTTCATACGTGGGGTCGTTGAGGACAAGTCAGTTGATCTTGTCAAGATCTCAACTGACCAAAATCCTACAGATCTGCTCACGAAAAGCCTCTCTACAGAGCGCTTTGCCTTCCTTAGGAGGTTGATGGGCATGGGATGAGATGACGTCTTTCCTCATCCTGTTGTACATGTGTATATGTTGTACTGTCTTTTTCTTTTTCTTTTCACTCTTCACTAGGGCAAATTCGCCATTAAGTGGGAGGTTGTTGGGGGTAAAGGCGCCTCTGCCTAGCCACCATTGTATTACTACACTGACAGTCACCACCACTGCACACTGCAGGCGGTGGATGCCTGTCACCATCACTTTATTCTTTATTCTTTTAGTGAGAGTTTGAATAAAGGAAGGCCCGGTCACACATTGTGACTGTTGGAGTTCCTATTTCTTGTCTCTCTCTTTCTTGCTCTTGCTCTCCCGCCATAGCTCTCAAGTGCAAGCTTCGATCCTTCTCTCCTTTCATGGAATATAGTTAATTCACATTGTAATTGACTACTTTCCTTATGCCTAAGGGATAGAAAGGGAACTATGGGATCTAAATGGTTCTCTTTCTAAGAGTTCATCTAGTTTCTCCTTGACTACTTCTTTCATAATTTGGTTAAATTTGGCAATAAGGTGTTTTCCATGGTGGGTTACTACCCATATCAAGGTCTTCTTTTAAAAGGCATGTGTTAAATGATAGGGGGCAAGGTTCTCTCTCTATGTGCTGGTGGGGTAGGGAGCTGCAAGGCAAGGCATAAGAGGTGGGGCTCGACAGTCATGAGTCATCTCTCTCTCTCTCTCTCTCTCTCTCTCTCTCTCTCTCTCTCTCTCTCTCTCTCTCTCTCTCTCTCTCTCTCTCTCTCTCTCTCTCTCTCTCTCTCTCTCTCTCTCTCTCTCTCTCTCTCTCTCTCTCTCTCTCTCTCTCTCTCTACTGGTGTGGAATTGAGATCGTGGGCACATCACTAGTCAGGGGCTCATCAGGACTTGGGAAATATGGAATGCCGACACACAAGGGGCTCGCACCAATGGACCTTTTCAAAATGATAGGTCAAACTGCCACATCGGAGCCCCATCTCCACATAGGTGATGGGGCTTGCAATTTATCCATACCCCCCCCACATGACCTAGTACTTAGAATATGGCACCGCCCTAAAGCTTGCTACAGACATGTGAGCTTTGTTAAAGAGTTTCAAAGTAGTAGGTCCGAGGGTCAAACAATCGCCATGATCGATGATACAATGCGGAGGGCTGCACATGAAATTGCAGGCTAAGTCAATAGAGATTATGGGCCAAGCCTAGAGGGGTGGGATGATTATATGTTGCATTAGTGTTTAACAAGGAGAATGGCCTATGGATTACCTATCCAAGAGATAAGGTGCTCTAGTCTAGTGAGTAGAGAAACACCCTAGGGCAAGTGATTACGCTACAAGAGGTTGAACAAATATGGGCTGTGCAAGGGTAGCAAAAACATTGGATGCCCTATAAGGGATTAATCTAGCCCTTTCAAGGCCGAGGGTGCCTTGGTAAGTTCGAGTCCCAAGGCTGAAGGTCGAGAAGGGCTGCAACAATCGTGAGCCGAGTGGCCATAAAGAGCCATGTACCTCAATGAATGGGCTAAACACACTATTTGGGATAGAGTATGGAAGAAAGAAAATAATAACTAAGAGGAAGACAACAATCCTACCTCATCCCGTAGCTATCATAACCAATAAGAAGCTCTAACATCATATAACTTGTAAATTGAGATTAAGGATGCCATTCCTCCTCCTTCTCCTCTAGTATGGATTGCAACTCCTCTTGCTATTTCCTTGCACTCCTTTCTTCTTCTTCTCCTCTTCTACCCATGTTTCTTTAATGCCACAAACAATCCCCCTTCTATTTTCCATACGAAGCAATATCAGGTTTTTGTTGGTGTTGTTTGAAGGTTGAAGGCTTCTCCAAGGGTTTTCTCTTCTACTTAATTTTTCAAAACACATTCTACAACCCAAAACTAATCAAAACAACATCAATCGACTTTCCTATTCCTTCATCCTAAACTCTCTTACATCCATTTTGGAGTTATACCCTTGCTCCATTTCAAAGTACATGCCCCTATTCCATTTCAATGTCATGCTTTTGCTTTGATGCATGTTAGAGAGAAGTCACACCACAACGATCAATTTTGTCAAGTCCAAGCAACAAAGCAAAAATGTAAAAGATTTTGCAAGTGTCGACTTGACAAAACACATATTTTTTCAACAATTGCTACCTCTCACATAGCTTATAAATCTCTCTTACTCACACCGATCTATGTATCCTCTCAAAGCCTAGAAAAGCAAGAACAAATGAATTGATAGGGGAATAGTGAGCTCACCATCTTACCTTCTCTTCAACATCATGACACAAATGATAGTAGTCTCACTCCATCCACTTGCTACAATGGCATCCAATGTTTCCTTAGACATACTAGCTATTATCACCACTATGTGTGGTGAACTACACTTCCATAGTGTGACTTCTGTACAAGTTGCTAATTATCTTGGAATGGACAAAGGAATGCTAGGTTTTGTATGAATCTCTAAAGAAGGATCTTATGACTGCACCCATTGTGTGCACCCTAGATTGGACAATTACTTTCCAAGTGCATATCAATGCATCTAAAATTGCACTTGGAGTTGTGTTATGCCAACCCAACAATCATCATATGGCTGTCCCACAATGAGCTTTGCTAGTAGAAAGCTCACCAAAGTTGAGATAAATTACTCCACACTAGAATAGGAAGGAATAGCTATGGAGTACACTATCAAGAAGTTTTCACACTATTTGTTGGCTACCTCATTCGCATTATTTGTAGACCATTAGGCATTTCTTTACTTGGTAAATAAGCCATGCACCACCCATCACATTGCTAGGTGGCTTCTATTGTTGCTAGAATTTGATTTCCTGTGGTCATACACAAATGAAAGCAACACTTTATTACCAACCACGTATCTTGTATCACCAAAATGGAGAAGGAATTGGGGTTGATAACAATTTCCTCGATGCCCATTTGTTTTATATTCAACAAGAGGCTTAAGTTTTTAAGGGAGACCTTATATTCCATTGGGTAGATGGCATCATCCATATTCATAAAAATGGCCTACTTGAGTGACCTATTGAAAAGGCACAACTCGCCCATCTCCTAATCAAGACATAATCCTATCACATGATTGCCATTCAACTATATCAACTAGGGTAGGATGGTCTTCTTTGGAAATGTGTATGCAAGCACAAGTCTAAGGGTATGCTACAAAAAGAAAAATGAGGGATTGTAGGACAATCTTATGAAAATATCCTAGCAAGTAAGATTTCACACTCCCAATTCTAGTGGCCAAGTTTCTTCAAAGGCATAGCTTGTTTCCTCAAATATTATGATGAGTGCCAATATATCAAACTTTCTATTAGGAAGGAAAAAATGAAACTCTCTCTTATCATCACTCGCCAACCCTTTGAGAAGAAGTAGAGAATAGAGTTTATGGGACAAATTAATCCTATTGCCTAGTATTCTTAAGCACACTACTTTATTGTGACCATAGACTACATGATTAAGTTTGTAGAGAGTAAGGCCTCTAGGAAAAATGATGGCACAGCCATGGCAAAGTTCTTATGAAAGTAGGTCATATCATGCTTTGGCTAACCAATTCATATTGTTAGTGATTAAGAAATCCATTTCTCAAATGAAGTTATTAAACATCTCATGTCTATGTTCTTAGTCCTAAAAACATACAAGATGGGAGAGAGGTAAAGAACCCAAGAGCACACACACAAAGGTAATGGAGACTTGAGAACATAAAGAGATAGAATTAAAATCTTATTCTTCTTCTTCCACACAAAAGAACTAAGTCTACAACATGATAAAATACTAATATAAAAGTACCACAATATATGTACATATGGTCACTAAGTGTGGATCCACCAAGGAAAGAAGAGATGACACTATTTATGTATATATGGTCACTAAGTATGAACCCACTAAGGAAAGAAGAGGTGGAACAATGAATGTGCCATAACCAAGGATGGATTACATGGGTGTAGTCCAACTATAGAATCAATAGCGTATCCTCATGTCGATCACCTAATATGACAATGAATAGTATCTTGCCACATCACCAAGGCACATAGTGGATGCCAGCTCATGTAAAGCTTCACCTCTCAACATTGATGCTCAAGCTTTGCATGAGCTTGTGAACTCCAAGCATACTCCTTAAAGTTTGAAGCTTATTAGCTCCTAGGACCTTGGTAAAAATTTCATCAACTTGATTCTCTGTACATTGAAATAAACCAAGTCAATATCACCTACCAGAACCCGCCCTCAAATGAAATGGTAATGGACCTCTATGTGTTTGGTCTGCATATGATACATTGGTTTCCTAGCCAATTGAATGCTACTAAGGTTATCACAATAAATGATAACCTTCTTTTCCACGCATCTCCAAATCACCAAGTAGCTTACGTAACCAAGCTACCTTAAATACTACAATTGTAGCACCTCTATATAGTGTCTCTATATAGACAAGGCAAGTGTTGATTGTTTCTTGCTGCTCCAAGTAACAACAGCACTATCAAAGAAAAATATAAAACCACTAGTATATACCAATCTAATATACATCTGTTAACCATGAAAGTTCAATGGTACACATGTACCATAAAATAAGGCATAGTCCAATGTGGACTTGACATACTACAATGTGTGATGCGCTACATCTAAATGTGGCTTCTATGTGGAAGCTACATAAAGTGATTATCAAAACCAACTATGTAGTTTAGATCTAGTCTAGTGATCCTCAAATAAATACTACCCACAATCTTCTAATACATAGTGAATTCTCAATCAACTTACCCTCATGTGTATTAAGCTTATTATTAATATCCAAAGGTATAGAAATAGGCTTGCAATCTGCCACACCATACTTTTTCAACATACCCAATGTATAGTGTCACTATGGTAAAATAGATGCACCTCTTCCAAATCCTTCATCTCAAATTCAGTCTTGAGAAGATCCTTTACAATGTTTATCTTTATCTCACTATCACGCACAACAATCAAATCATCCACATATATAGTAATTATGACCATAATACCTACATCACTCTCACATGCGTAGAGTGATCAACCTATGTTACAAAATCCAATGTTGATAAGGTATTTTGCAATCTTATCATGCCATGCCCTTGGTGCTTGTTTTAAACCATATAAGGTCTTATGAAGCCTTCATACATAATTTAGATTATTTTCATCTGCATAATTAGATGGCTCCTCCACATAGACTTCCTCTTGCAACTCCTCTTTCAAGAAGGTATTCTTAATATCCATTTTATACATGATCTAACCTTTTGATGTAGTCATTGCTATGATAGCCCTTCTAGTGGTCATTTTAGTTACTAAAGCAAAAGTTTTCTCATAACCAATACCATGATTTTGTGCATACCCTTTGGCAACTAGTTGTGCCTTATAACACTCAATAGATCCATCTAACTTATGCTTGACCTTGTAAACCCATATGCAACTAAGCACCAACTCCCATGTGTCATTATCATTAATTGTAGCCATTTATTCATCCATAGTATGATCCTAATACTCATTACCCACTGCATTCTCAAAATAAAAGGGTTACACATCTTGTATAACCTTAGCTGCCATGTATGTATAGTGATGAGCTACATAGCTATCATATGTCAATTGTTGTGTTGGCTTTCTTACTCTACTTGACCTGCATGGATTTGGATCACTACAATGTGCTTTAGCATCCTCTTGTGCCTTCCACACACCAGATGTTTTAATAGAAAAAGTCCCAAACTTCTCATCCAAGCTCTACTTAGAGCTATCTGAATCAGCATCAACATGAGAGAAAGCCAATAATGTCTATCATAATAGGTGAGCCCCCAAATTTCTCTTTGCCTTTTCTTGGCATTTGTGATATACTAGAAGGAGTAATCTGTGACCTCAATCTACTACTCCAAGGTCTATCAACAAAACCATGACTAGGAGACTCTTGTGGTCCACTCAATGTCTGTGACTATTGACCTATTTTCTACACACTCACACTCTCATACTCATCGACCCTAGCTACATTCTATACATTATTGTGCCAGCTACTCATTTCATCAAAAACAATATCTATACTAACTCTTAACTCATGTGTAACAAGGTTATAACATCTGTATCCCTTTTGCAAGAGAATATCCAACAACTATACATTTTTCTAGGTTGGAATCCAATTATTTGCACAACTCATCAACATTATGCAGATAAGAGTAATACATCCAAATACTTTCATATGGAACAGATTTGGCTTTCTACCCATCAACTTATCTTTGGGTGTCATACCATATATAGCACTAGTGGGTGTCATTGGTGCCCAAATCGAATGCTTGGATGCATACATAGTAGAGAGCATCGAAAGGTCCCCAAGAACAAAAAAACTCTACTTAAGCTCAAAAAGCATGAAGAAAAGAGACAAATTGGGTACAATCTCCTCCCATGCCTTGTGTGAGCCCTTCACAAAGCATGTATTTATAATTTTATTCCTCTCAAAGCTCAAAAATAGCCCAATTTTACAATAAGCATGCTTTAGCTTTTGTGTTTGCTTTTGTCCAAATAAAGAATAAAGTGGTTGGGCGACCCAAAAGTCGAGATATGTCCAAACAAAATGTTCCATAATGAAATATTTAAATCGTGCGGCCATACGCATACAAAATAATAAATATTTTCCAAGCACTTCAATAAATAAGCGCGCCTAAATAAATATTAGTGCCACGCCTTTAATGATAAGATGCGCGTCCATCAAAAATGATAATTTTTTCTATGTAATTTGAATACACACTATCGCCCAGTGCTTCCCAATGCCACCGCCGCCCGCTCTACACATCAACTGAAGCATTCACAATTGTTAGAAAATAATAAAATTAAACCTATAAAAGAAAATACCTAGCAATCTTTAGCTACAAAATAAATAAATAGGTTGGAACTTTGTCCTAACCTTAATTTAATACGAGTGCACTCTAAACTCATAAACGTCCATTAATTTAAATATGTATTTTTGCAGAATCACCCGCCATGGAATCACCCATGTGCATATTAAATTAACATGACGCTCGAAAAGGACAAGCGTCCCCATCAATATCCTGCACAAGAAATCTACCTTGTGTACAAGCCCCGAAAAATAAATATAGTTTTACGAAATCCACCGCAAAACCTCACGGAATCCACCATGGAATAAAACTCACGGAATCCAACGGTGGTCTCATGGAATCCACCATGGAATATGCGTCCTGGCATCATATCCCCGAGGTGGGATAGCAATTGACCTCAATTGCTATTAGCTCAATGTGGACCGAGCAATGAGGGGTAAGCACTCAGGTCACGAGCGTGCATCCATTGGGCCTCTTCAACAAGATGATTTTTAAACTTAACCAAATATCTAGAGTATCTATGGCCAACAATTCTAGTGGTCAGAAAGTTAGTTTCTAGAATAGTTTCAAGTTCAAGGATTTTAGTTTCTTCTTCTAACAAATGAGGGTTTTAATAGACAAGGTGAACAGGTAATTGGCCTCTAAAAGGTCATAACAAACTGATATGAAAAGTATTGTGGATTTTCCAGTGTTGGGGCCATTCTAATTTAAATGCATTGTCATTGATTTTGTGAATGATCTTGAAATGTCCATAAAATCTAGGGGCTAACTTAACAATAGGGTGTTTCTCAAATCGTTGTAATCTTCTATTTTCAATGCATAACCAAACATAATCATCAACTTTGAAACTCATAGCTTTTATTTTCTTGTTAGCTTGTTTAGTGTATGATTGTTGGGCTTTCGCAATCATGTCTTTGACTACAGTTAAAAATTGTAGCATGCATATTGGCAATATCAGCAGCAGCTTTAACTTTGTTTGACAATGATGTAACAAGTGTAGGCAATCTATATCCATAAGTGATTTCAAAATGTGCTTTCTGTGTAGTTGTATGTGGTGTATTATTGTATACAAATTGAAGTAAATACAAATATGTATCCCATGTTTGTGGTTTTGAAATTGTGTATGCACGTAAAAGATCTAAAATTGTATTGTTAGTAGCTTCTATTTGCCCATTTGTTTCAGGATGAAATGTAGATGAGAAATCAATCTTTGTACCTAAATTAGCAAATAATATAGTCCAAAAATTATTGTGAAATCTAGAATCACAATTACAAATAATAACTTTTGGCAAACCATGGTTAGTGAAAACAGTTTTCAAAAACAATTGAGCAGCTTGAGATGCAGTTAATATTTTCTTGCATGGAATGAAATATGCTTCTTTGCTAAATCGATCTACAATAGTCCAAATCATATCATGATTAGCTTGGGTGTAAGGCAAACCAGTTATAAAATCCATTGAAATATGTTCCCATGGTCATTCACGAATCGGTAAAGGCATTAATAAACCATATTTCTTACCATGGTGTCGCTTAATTCTTTGACAAATTAAACACTTAGATACAAAGTTGGAAACATCAGATTCCATCTATGGCCGATAAAAATCTTCAACCAATTATCTCGCATATCATGCTCAAAAGTGGAATCAATTTCAATAGATTGAGAAATAAAAGTAAGCACACCTCACACATGGATAGAGAAATGAAATGAAAGGAATTGGTGTGTACTCTATGTCGACTTCCACATGTGGATGACCAGCCCTTAATGGAAATTTTTTCCTTCCTACATAGTTAGTAGACTGGTGCATTGAATTTAAAGGGGCAAATTTGTTGTTGAGCTTTATGCATCAAAATGAGGTTAAACTCAAAAGGCATGTTCAACTCCCTCCAAACCTAGATTCCCTAGGACTTCAGGGAGTGGCTAGAGCTAAGAAGCTAGTTGCAACCAAGAAGGAAGCTTGTGCTAAGTTGTAGCCAATAAGCCAGTTACAACCAAGTACGTAAAGTAGAAATAATACCTCTATGGCCTTGATATGGGGGGACAATGAATTTCATGCAACACAAATGATCTAAATGGAACAGTTACACACAACCTTTTCTCATAAAACATAAATCCATCAGTAGAAGACAATAAATCTATTGGAATCCAGTTACTTGTAACTAATTTATTCCAATCATCTTGAAAACAAGGATCTTGGTCATAGGTATATTTCATAGGGATAAGGGAATCAAAAGATATTATGGATAGTTGATCTTCTACTTAAGGCATCGGCAACAACATTCTCTTTTCCGGGTTGATATTGGATAAGTGGATGAAAACTTTGAATAAAAGTAGCCCAATTAATATGACGGTCAGAGATTTGTGGCTGACTAAGGAGATGTTTGATATTTTGTTGGTCAGTTTTGATAATGAATTCAAATCCCATTAAATAGTGTTTCCATTAACGTAAAGCAATTCCTTATTATAGGTAGAATATTTGAGTTCATATGGTTTAAGTTTGCAGCTAGAGTGGGCTATGGAATGTGAATCTTGCATAAGGATAGCTCCTATTCCAGATCCACTAACATCAGTAACTACTAGGAAGAATGGTCTATTAAAATCAAGTGATTGCAAAACAAGGGCATGGGTTAAAGCATGTTTCAATAAATCAAAAGACTTTTGTTGATTATCAGACCAATGATATACAATAAATTTCTTTAATAATTTTGTCAAAGGCAATGCAAGCAATGAAAATTTTCTCACAAATTTTTTGTAAAAGCTAGCAAGACCTAAGAAAGAGCGTAATTCATGTACATTTTTAGGTATCGGCCAATTCAAAATTGCTTCTATCTTTTTAGGAACAACTTTAATACCATCAGAAGAAACAATATGTCGTCCTAAGTATTCAATGTGGGTTTGGAAAAATTCACTCTTTTCAAGGTTAGCATATAATTGATTCTCTTTCAATAATTTGAAAACCAAAGATAAATGTTCATAATGTTCATTCTCACTTACTGAAAACCAATATATCACCAAAGAAAACAATTGCACAATGCTGATGCTTCAAAAATATGCAATTCATCATATGACTAAATGTGGTTGGTGCATTAGTTAAACCAAAAGGTATAACAAGGAATTCATAATGACCAAATTGAGTTCTGAATGCAGTTTTGAAAATATCTGGTGTATCCAGCTGTACTTAATGATATCCAGATTTGAGATCTATCATGCTAAATATTGTGGCCCCTTGTAGTTTATCCATGAGGTCGTCTACCCTAGGGATCAGATATCTATTCTTGATAGTAATCTTATTTAGAGCAAATAATCAATGCACATCCTATAGGTGTTATTTTTCTTTTTAACTAATAGGACAGATGCACCAAAAGGAGAACTACTGGGCCTAATGAGTCCTTGGGTTAACAATTCTTCAACTTGGGTTTGAATTTCTTTCTATTCAATTTGATTATGTCGATAAGGTGCTTTACATGGTGGTTGAGAACTTGGAATTAAGTCTATTTTATGATCTTCAAGATGTATAGGTGGTAAGCCAAGTGGTAAGTCACAGCAAAACAATCTTTAAATTGTGAAAGAAATTGTGTGTGCCTAGGATGCATCTGATTTTCCTTAGCTTCAATTTCATTCACCCATACTAAGTATGATTTGCTACATTTTCTTAATGCACGTTTAGGCTATGTGTGACTAAGCAATGGAAAATTATCTAAGGTGTGTGTACCATGTAATGTGATTTGTTTCCCATTAGAATGAATCTCATTGAATGCATGGAATAATCTATATCGGGATTACATTTATGATGCCGAGGTATTCCTAAAATAATGTCACTAGATTGCAAAGGCACAACAAAGAAATTTTTATGCTCAACATAATCGCCAATTTTAATTTCTAAGTCATGAACTTCTTGTGTACCATTGTATCTAGTACCTAAGAATGTAACCTTGATGTAATAATGAGTTGTAACACTATGTAAATTCAATTCGTTGACCAATTTTACATAAATAAAATCGTGTGTACTCCCATCATCATGTAAAACAATCTTTTCTTTACCATGCACAAGACATTTCATCGTTAATAAAGAATGAGAATTTGGCATACCTGGTAAAGTATCTGAAGTAGTACCGATATCGTCATCGTCTTTCGTGAAATCTGGCATTTCTTCATGGTCTTATCTTCAGTCACTCCCAAGTAATTGATGTGAACAATTGGATTTTTAGATTGACAATTCACTGCTAGATGTCCAGGTTGATGGCACTTGTAGCAGACTATGGGTTTGGCTTTCGAAACATTATTGGTAATAGCTGGGAGTTTAGGTATGTTGGGATTTGGCTGGAAAGATGGCTTAGGATTTGGATTTGTGTTTAATCGTAAAACAGGGGTCATGTTTAGGATTTACAGAAAGAAGATGGAACAAAGCGATTTTGATTGAATCTTCAAAAGTTAGAATTGAATTGCTTTGTACCGAAATTACCGTTAGTTGGGAATTGTTGTGGTCGCTTCTCTCGTCCTCGAATTTTGTCTTCAACATCATGGGCCAAAGAAATCGCATCCTCGAGAGTCGTTGGCTTGAACATGTTCACCTCCACATAGAAGTGACAAAGCAAACCAAACATAAACTTGCACTTGTGGACCGTCTCAAGTACATCTTCAAGCATTCAAAGTTGCAATAAGGCATTCCAGAATTGCTCAGTGTATTGCGAATTAGGATCATGATCTCTTTGTTGCAGAAGATCCCACTGTTTGATTGCTTTTTCGTGGAATTGAGGTGGAAGAAAATTCTACAAAAAATTCTTTTAAAGCCTCCCAAGTAGTAGGACAATCAATACTTTTGTGGACAACAATCCACCATAGCGATGCTCTGTCCACTAAATGGTTAGTCACACACTTGAGTTTGTCTTTTTCGGCATATTATTCTTCATGGAAATAATCATCAAACTGGCTGATAAAAGCATGAATATTTTTTTCATCACGTAGCCCATTAAAAGTATGGAATTTGAAATTTCTTTTACTTATCTTGCCTTCTTTCCTGATAAATTGTGCTTCCAGTGTCGCATTGACCGTATGTCGTATAACATCTTCGGGTTGCGGTCCATCTTGATCAACAGTAGATCGTTGAAGAGTAGCTAGTTGAGCTTGCAAAGTTTGACATACTCTTTGTTCCTCTTGAAGCTGCATCATAATTAGGTCCAATTTTTGCTCCATCATTGGTTCCGGTAAATCACCTTCGGCCATCAAATCTTCCATATTTTGATCGGACATCCTACAAAATTTCAAAAAACCTCACACACTTGAATTCTTATTTAGCGGGATGAGCATAGCTCATAGTTGGGTTTACAAGGCTTTTTTTTCTTTTTTTTTATATGGTTTTTTGCGATCTTTCTTCTTTTTGCAGGTACGAAAAATGACGTAGTTCTTCTTCCAAGTGAAAAATAGACTACGTGTGTCAGTTTGCTTGCTGGAAATTGTCTCTGTTAGAGTGCAAGTACAAACAGGGGCTTGCAGAGAAGTCAGAAATAAATTCAAAATTTACTCAGTGTGAACAGTTGCTAAGAAGGAGAGACTTAGATTGAAACTTTTAAGCTTTAGGAAGCTTAAGCTTAAGCTTTAATAAAAGCTTAATGAATTGAGAAAAAAAACGAATCAGGACGAAAGGACATCCTTCACAGATTTGACACCGTCCAAAACGTGCTGTCGCCACGATTGTTTGAAATTATGAGCTTAAGCTTCTTTTTAAAGCTTATTAATCTTTTAAGCTTCAATTGACTTATCTCTCTTCTCTGCTACTCTGAGGAAAAACGTGTTGATGAAGGAGCTTTGGAAGTGGTCCTCCGTCGTCAGAGAGTGGTCCTTCATGATCCAACAACACAGCAGGGGGTTCTTCACCGCATGAACACGTTGGTATTGACAGTTTATCCCAAGATTGACTGTAGAGCCCATTTGTTCCAGGAGCTTCACCTTCGCACGAAATGGTAAGCGATTGGAAGCTCTTGATCTCAACTTCGCTCTGATACCACTGATGCGCAAATCGAATGTTGGATGCAAACATAGCGAGCATTGGAAGGTCCCCAAGAACAAAGAACTCTACTTAAGCTCAAAAAGCAAGAAGATAGACTTGCACGACATGAAGAAAAGAGACAAATTGGGTACAATCTCCCCCCATGCCTTGTGTGAGCGCTTCACAAAGAATATATTTATAAATATATTCCTCTCAAAGCTCAAAAATAGCCCAATTTTACAATAAGTATGCTTTAGCTTTTGCGTTCGCTTTTGTCCAAATAAAGAATAAAGTGGTTGGGTGGCCCAAAAGTCAGGTTGTGCCCAAATTCAATGTTCCATAATGAAATATTTAAATTGTGTACCCATGCGCATACAAAATAATAAATATTTACCAAGCGCTTCAATAAATAAGCATGTCTAAATAAATATTAGCGCCACGTCTTTAATGATAAGACGCACGCCCATCAAAAATGATAATTTCTTCTAGGTAATTTGAATACACGCTATTGCCTAGTGCTTCCCAATGCCATCGCCACCTGCTCTACACATCAACTGAAGCATTCACAATTGTTAGAAAATAATAAAATTAAACCGACAAAAGTGAATGCCTAGTAGTCTTCATCTACAAAATAAATAAATAGATTAGAACTCTATTCTAACCTTAATTTAATACGAGTGCACTCTAAACTCATAAACGTTCATTAATTTAAATATTTATTTTGAATCACCCACGTGCACATTAAATTAACACAACGCCCAAAAAGGATAGGCGTCCCCGTGAACTACTCACACAAGGAATCCACCTTGTGTACGAGCCCCGAAAATAAATATAGTTTTACGGAATCCACTGTAAAACTTCACAGAATCCACCATGGAATAAAAACTCACAGAATCTACCATGGTATCATAGAATCCACCATGGAATATTCCTCTTGGCATCAGTCATGCTCATAATGTATACATCTAGCAACTACTTCAACCCAATAGTAATAAGGCAAGTTTCTTTCTAACATTAATGCATGGGCCACCTCTGGAATATGCCTCTTTTTCGCTCGACACCTCCATTTTGTTGCAAAGTATATCTTCATGTATACTATCTCTATATACCATTTTTTGCAAAAAATGAAAAAACTCATTGGAGAGATTTTCTCCCTCTCCATAAAATCTTACGTAATTAATATACAACCTTGTCTCCTTCTCAAGCCTTAAATCTCTTAAGTGAGTGAACAGCTTACTTTTCTCATGCATAAAGTAAACCTATACTTTACAAGTATGATTATTAATGAAAAAAACATAATACTTGCAACCACTCAAAGTTGTCATCTTTATAAGATCCCACACATCAAAGTATATCAATTTAAATGGCTTCTTACATAAATGCTTTCATGTGAAAATGGATTTCTCGATTGCTTTCCAAATTGATATGCTTTGCACATCCCATGAATCTTAAATTTGGGCAAGCCATCCACAATCTGTTTTGGCTACATATCTTTGTAGAACCCCACATATCAAGATATATCAATTCAAGTGGCTTCTTACATACATGCTTTTCATGTGAAAATTGATGTCTTGCTTGCTTTCCAAATTGATATGCTTTGCATACTTTGTACATCCCATCAATCTTAAACTTGGATAAGCCATCCACAATCTGTTTTGACTTCATGTCTTTTAGTCACTGCACATTCACATTAAGAATTCTCTTATATCGAATTTCAATATCAACCATAACACTCGAACCTTGTGCAAACATGACAACATCCATCTCAAGCAAACTTGCATCAAAAATAAACAATCTACCAGCACATTTCTCTTTTGCAATCAACCTGCAATTAGTTTTAAGATCTTCTCATAACAACCATCATATGTGAACCAAACCTATAATCTCTATTCTACCATCTGACCAACAGAAATTAAGTTTTTTATAATATTTGATAAATGCAACACGTCAATCAAGTATTTAGTTTTGCCATCCTGCATACTCAAAGGAACATTTCTATCATGAATGATGGGGTGAGTTGTATCATCCCCTTTTTTCTCACAGCCGGGAGACTCTAAACTACACATCTCTCTGAACCACTCTTCGTGAGAAGTCATGTGGTTAGAAGTACCTGAGTATACATACCATACATCATTCTTTGATGAACCATTAGTGGTCATAGTATTATAAAGTGCTACATAACAAACAACTGTTCACTTCTATTATCATTGTTTCTAATACTAGATGCATAATTACTTTTCTCCTCTTTTCCATTTCTAATTTTAGCCTTCTTTTTGAAGCAGTTTTTAGAAATGTGGCCTTTTTTACTACAATGCCAATACTCCCTGCTATCACTAGAATTTTGTTGCCTATTAGAATCTAAAACTTGGCTTCTTTGACCCCCTCTTCCTTGGGGTTATCCTTCTCAACTTTATGTGCATCATAACTTTAACCACAACCACTACCTTGGTCTCTACCATGACCTCTACCTTTATTAGTAGAGAAACACCTATTCAGAGTTGTTTTTGCTTTGAGAAGAAGAGAATTCCAACCCAAGTTTTTTCTCCTCAAGTATCAACATAGAAATCAAGTCTACAAAAGTAGGATATTATCCCTCATATTCATAGATGACTTGAAGATCTTGTATTCATCTCCAAGTCCATCTAAGCATTCGTGCGCAACATCATCATCAACTACCACACTGATAGATCCGAGATCTTCCGCAATAATCTTCAAGGCATAGTCATTAATGGACAAGTTCCCTTCTTTTACTTGGTTTAGCTCTAACTTGAGATGCAACTTTTTGGCCTTTTTGTTTTTTCTGAACAACCCAATAAAGAACATTGAATGAGCTTCAAGAAAAACTCAAAGAACAAGACCTAGCTCTCAAAGACCACAAGGCAAAAGCAGCCGAATTAAGCACAAAGCTAATAGAAACCAATCACACTAATTCACACTTGTTGCACTTGAAGTGGCCCAAGAAAAGGCAAAGATAAGTCTATATGAAAAAAAGAATCTAGAATATCAACAAGTAGTACATGGCTAATAGAATGCCTCGTATGTTGTTTTGTAGGAAATTGTATCTACTAGCTTGATAGGGACTATAAGCATGGTAGAGAATGAAACATAGAGACACTTTGAGACAACCCTAACGAAGCTCTCCAATGACCTAGGAGCAGCCTTAAATAGTGAAAATAAGCACAAAGTCCACATAGAGGCTTGCAAATTTATCATGGTTAAGTAGCAAGAGTTGTTCAAGAAAGTTGCAATATCAGCCTACATGTCTCAAAGTGAAGATTTGGAGGAAGATGTGATTGGGATTGGTCTCTAATGAGTCTATAACACCTTCGAAAGAATGGAAAATATTCAAAAGATCAATCTAACCACTAAAGGGCCAACCAAGGAAGACTTGATTTGACAATTGAAGAAGGAAGCCTATGAGGTTTATGAACTAAAAGTAGCAAGTCTCATACAACCTAACACATGTCCCATCATTCTAGAGCCACCCGTGGTCATGACACCCTCTATGGATATGCCAAAGCTATGAGAATTCTAGAGCCACCCGTGGTCATGACACCCTCTATGGATATGCCAAAGCTATGAGAATTCAACACAAGGGAGTTAGAAGAATGTTCAACCAAAGAAGAGGAAGATCTAAAGCAAAAAAAGGCTTACATAGCCATGATTCAGACCAACTTAAGAGCTCAATCATAAGAAGTAATATAGCATACTATTTCCTTGAGCTCCTACCATATGAAGAGGAAGAGAATCTAGAGTCAATCATGTAGAAATACTAGGAGAAGCAAGAGACCAACCCCTTTATGATGTTTGATTTCAAAGTTAATTAGGAGAGTAGGTTCAGAAGAGCACTTCCATTGCACACAACATGGCTATTCATATGAAGTTAGATCCATTGAATACTGAAGCCTATCAAAAATCATGTAGAATCCAAGGAAATAGGGGAAGATACTTGAAATTGAATCCTAGAGAAGTATTGCCAGGTTTACCAAAATGGCATCGTCCCATTCTAGAAGGTAACAAGAGGGCCTTGGAAGCTTGTATCTACTCCCAAAAAGAAGATTGGGTAGATCCACTCTTCTTTCCATATTTGATGCATGGCTAGGAGTACCAAGAAAAAGAGCATGGTAGGTCCAACTTTCCAACGATCCCTAACATCAGAGTGATGCCCTAATATTTCTTCATCACAACCTAAAATTATCTCCAACTCTTCATCAAGCTCCTCCAACAACCAATTATATCTTACAAAGACATGTTGCCTCCACTCTTTTTTTATATCAATGCTAGAATCGATCAAGTGGCGATGGTTCACCTTCACCTTTGAGCTCTACTATTATCGACTCTTTGTACCTAGTTACTAGAGGACATGGTGGACAGTAGATTTGCCATGTACACACACCCTGTTTAATCGAAAACATCACTACAATTGTGTGAGTACGTCAAGGAATATCTTCTCCATAAGGATTGTCTTTTCAACACACACTTATGCCAATCCTTGAGTAAATGGCTTCTTCTCTTTTATCCCTTGTGCATTTTTTTATTATATTTATTTTATTTTCTTGAAGAATAATAAAAATTAAAAAAACATCAAAATAGAAAAGCATGTGCATCGTCACGACACCTAGGTCAACACCCTAGCCCCTTTCTCCACATCACAATCTTAGGGTACATCAAGGACAAGATGTCTCGAGCTTGATCACACTACATATCACCCTGACAATAGCACAACACTCTCACCAACTAGGTTCTCGAGTGTGGGGTAGCATTTGAAGTTTACTTAGAATTCAATCCAACTCCCAGTTGCACATGCATGCATACTAACCACTACACATGTAAGGTAGACATACCCCCTAGGGAGAGCACTAGAGACATAGCACATACACAGGATCTCTCCAAGTCCCATCAACATCAATGGCCCATAATATCAAGATCCTTCAAGCATTCACAACCATCCCTTAACCCTCTTCGAAACAACCTATCAAGCATGAAATCCATCAATACACTATCCCCCTTTTACCAAAACTCCTCACGAATCATCCCAACATCTCTTATCTGTAGTAGGACTAAGTTACCCTTGGTGTGAATGGCATGGGACTGGCACTCATTTAGGAGGGGGCATAAGGTTAGCCTCATTATTTGCAAGAGAAAAAGAGTTCATAATTTTGGAAAAATTAATCATTGTAAATATTAGTTTGATTGAGAGTCAAGCTGCAAATTGTATCTAATCAAGCAGCACCATAGCTACAACTTGTGTTATTCTATCTTTGATCAAGATTGAGACCTTAGTGCATGTAAAAAGAGCCATGACCAATTAGAAGGACCATAAAGGAGCAAGATTCCCAAGGGGGATGGAAAAATCCTATCCCTAAATTTTGTGTATTTAAAGGATGAGAAAACATAGAATAAGCTATTCATGTGTGTGTGCAAACTTGGCGTTCTTGCTTTCTTGCTCTTACTTTTGCAACTTGAGAGAGCGTAAGAGAGAAGGTGTGTGTGTGAGAGAGAAAGGGAGGGAGAGGGAGTGAGGGACCATGGAAAGTGAAGCTCCTTCCATTTCTCTTGGAGCTCTCTGAATTTCACTTATGCCTTCTTCTCTCATGCATATGGAGAAAGAAGAGATATGAAATGAAGGGGTATGCACTTGAATCATGGATTTTGTAGTCATTGTGTGGTAGCAAGCTCACTACAAGCAAATCTTCAAGTTTGTCAATCATGTGAGTGGCTAGGCGAGAGCTAACCCAAGTACTTCATAGGTTTAAGCTTTTAAAATAATAGGAGTGTGTCCATCGATTCCAATGTTGAGCTCATGTAGCACAATATCTATGTGCAAAAGAAGAAGTTATCTTCCAAGTAAAGTCTCCAAAGAAATTGGAAGAACTAGAGTCTAGCTATTCAAAGCAAGCATACATTGAAAGGGTTTAAAAAGGGGTAATCAGTCTCTATAGGCATAACTACCCTCAAACCGAGAAGTCAATCACAAAATAGAGATGATTCTAGGAGTAAAACCTATATCCAAAAGATTGTACAAGAAGGTTCTACTCGGAGCCATCAAGCTTAAGAAATAGCTGAGGTAGCTAATTAAAGATGCATTAGGCTAAACCTATAATGAATAGATGAGAACACACTTTTCATGCAATAAAATAATGGGAGAAGAAGAAATTGAGAGGAAAAAAGAAGTCCTAAGTAGCTTTTGGAGAAAATAGGAAGGGTGAAAAAAGAAATCACCTTATTGAAGGAAGGCAAAACTAACAAAGCAAAACTCAAAATTAATCTACTTTTTTGGAATTAAAAAATAGTGAAAAAGGAAAAGCATAACATACTCTCTATTTCCCTCCCCCCCAACATCTATTTAGAATTCCCTCTTTAGGTAGGAAATCCACATTCATCCATGATTCGAGTTAGACCGAGCGAGTGAGATGTGAGATTGAGAGATCATGGCAAGTTTGGTTGTATGATTGGTTTGCAACAAGGTGGATAATCCCATGTATAACATCCTCAAGCATATTCTAAGATGGCATCTTCATGCTAATCACTTTTTACCCATTTTCACAAAGAAATAATGTTACATCCTCTCTAAAGTATATTTATATCTAGACTATCTCCAAACTCACTAATTCTAGTCCCCTATTTCTAAATGATTCCATGAGAGGTGATTCAAGAGAGCAATGACTTTAGAATGTGTTTCAAAAATAGCGCATTGGCATGTAGAGGCCATTCCCTTGCATACAAGAAAATGACATCCCAAATATTAGTTCCCATGGCCCAAAGAAATGTAGAGAGATCTTGCATGAACCTGATGTCAATGAAGCCATAATTGAAGTTAAGGTCTACCTTGTAGTGGCTAAAGCATAACCTAAGAAAGCCATGAAATCCCTACAACCGGAAATAGCAGTTGTCATATGCCAACACAAGGTCATGATAATCCCACATAATGATAGTTGGCCAAGTAAAGATAATCAAGTTTAGCTAAATTAGAAATAAATAATTTTCTTTTAGATTTTACTTTAAATTCCTTAATCCTCTCTCTTTAAATCATATTGTGGTCATAGATATGGTAGCATGAACATAAAAGCAACATCAAAAGTGCAAGGAAGCACAATAACAATAATGTATTGTCTTTAAAAATTATATTGCCTTAAAATTAACTTGATTAAAACTCAAGACACCTTTAGGAAGGAACATGGGATAAAAGAAATGGTAGGTTCATGGACAACATGTTCATAAATTATTAAATAAATCATTGTGATTATGGCATAATTGTTGGTAGTATGCTTTGCTTAAGTAAATAGTTAAAACCAATCCATAGAGGAAAGTAGGAGGCCTCAATATAGATGATTGAGAGTCTATGACTAGGTGGACCTAATACATCAAGTAGCTGCTTCTCTAAAAACGCTAATTGAATTGTTAGAACATGACCCCTAAAGTTGGTAGGATAGAACCAACTTAGCACTATTTTAGGGGACTAAAGTATGGTTGAGTAGGTACTGTTCCTAATGGCCATGGAAGTTTAAATGATAGCTCTACTCTCCTTGAACCAAGTGCACCTCCCTTATGAAATGGTACACCTCAAGATGCTTTATCTTTGTGTGAAAGGTACTATTCCTAATGGCCATGGAAGTTTAAATGATAGCTCTACTCTCCTTGAACCAAGTGCACCTCCCTTATGAAATGGTACACCTCAAGATGCTTTATCTTTGTGTGAAATATAGAATTTTGTGCCAACGGCACTTTGATTCATACAAAGTAGAAGCCTCTCTTGCCATACCCAAATCTCCCACTAAATAAGTAAGCCATATACCTTCCTTATATGCCTCAATGGATACAACATACTCAGTCTTTGTGTGGTTGATAAAGCCATAGATGGCTATAATCAAGAGACCCATGAAACTCACCTTTGAATGTGAAGATAAACATTGTCATAGAGCTCCACTCCCTAATGACATTCTTTACCAAACAGTCTATCTTCGACTATATAGCTCTCATCCACTTATGATTGATAGCCCTATTCATAATGTCAATATAGCATGAAGGGTAGCCACAATTAGTAACCATGACATGGTCAAGACATGGTGTGTCTCTCTCTAGTGGTCTAGAAGCTTGTGTAGAGTATCTCAAAACTAGCATAACTTGAGTTCTTGACTCTCCCAACCATCTATCATGCTTAATGTCAAGCTACCCATTTCTCTATGGTGCTACCACCTCAACATTACCTAATTGTTCAAGGCCTACATTATGTGGAATAGGTCATACATTCTACTCATGTGATGGCCATCCATCCTCTCATAACACTATTTTGCATACCTCAACTATCTTGATGGGATGCTTATGCAATTTATTCCCATTAATAACAACATCATAGATGAGTCTTACCTTTTTAGTTTTAGGATCCCAAAGATGGTAACCCATCTCACTTGAAAAACCATATCCAAGAAATATGCACTTCTTGGATTCAGAATCAAGTTTATTATGCATGTATACCTCATAGCCAAACTCATAGCCAAACTGTGGCAAGTGATCATATGAAAGTTTATTGTAAGAACACAACTCTTGTAGAATATTTCCATCCAATCTTGTTTAGTAGCTTGTTTATCAAGTGAATATTTATCTTAATAATTGACCCAAAGACCACTTGTAACGCTTGCATTAGATGGCACCCTTCACAAATCCATGAATTGAGAAACTCCACAAAACTCCAAGATAATTCCCCAATAGACAAAGTCATGAATTGAGAGATTCTTTTGGTTACATTTGTGCCTTCGTGGAGCAGAAAAATAGTCATGCTCACACTCCATCCGAAAGTAAAGGTGAAATCTCTTTTTTGTGATGACTAGAAATATCATGAGAGGCCTTCTTGAATAAGCATCGTTTTAGGCTTACCTACTTGTCCCTTACTTGTGTGTAGACTAGTAAGCTCCTAATAGGAGCCTATACTCTTTAAATGCTCGTTGAAGCCTCAGTTGAAGTGTCTTGTTGCTTGCGGACCTGCACCTTCCAAGGCCCTCGGTGACCCTACGAGGTAGTTCAAAAACCTTTTAAATTGTACAATTCACCCAAATTAGGACTTGTAGCTTTTCTATTCCTTTTCAGGTAGCTAGTATTTTGTTTAAGAAAATAGCATATTTTAACAACATCCTTGGTTAGAAACACTAAAGATTTTCTTTCTTTCACTATGCAATCTAATGCAATGCACTAGGATTTTGTCCTTACTTTCTATATTATTGATCTTCTAAAATTTTTCTCTTCCTTTAAGATAACACTATTCTACTTGAGATGGAACTCAAGTATAAGTTTTTAAAAGGGCGACCTTAAGAGTAGAAGTCCATGCTTGCATGAAAATTATACATTGCTCAAATGGAAAGACTTTGATATTATTTCTGTCAAAGTTGTTGTTTCCTCCATCAACCACTTGAAACCCCATCTAGTGTACACAAAATAACATCTATGTTGAGGATGTTACAAGCAATCTCTATTCTTTTTTATCTTCATCATGTTCATAAAATCCAAAGTGCATGTTAAAAAGAGAAAAGCACTTGTCACATGTCTTATGGAAAAGGGGTGAGGTTTCCCAACTTAAATGGGGAACCCTAAACAAAACCATAGTCTATACGATATGTAAAATCAAATAGATAGCTCATTTTTCTCTTTGTAAACTTTGGATTTTTCACCCTTTACCTTATTATCTATCTTCTATTGCACCATTGCTTGAGAGTGAGGGAAAGAGAGGTGAGTGTGAGAGCATGAAACATAGTTGTAGACCTTTTGGATAAGTTGCATGTTCCCCCTAAGAAGTTCCCCTTAGGTTCCTTAAAAATTCAATGGAAATTAAGTGATTTTTCCGAAGCATCTAATATTTAATGTTCAAATTTCAAAAAGAGGTCAAATTTTGAGCTTTTTCAACATTTTCTCTATTTTTTGAAGTTATTGTTTGGAAAAAAGTCTATGAATTTTGAACCATTTTGACTTTCAAAAGTTGATTGTTTATCTAGAAATAAAATCTTTTTGAAATCTTTTTGTTTTTCATAATATAAGTACTATCAATATTTAAGCTAAAAATATATTTGAATTTATGTGTTATTACATGGCTACAAGAGTTATCTACTATTTGTTTAAGGTGCATGCCTAGGTATAAGCATGATGACGATAACAAACCGATATCTTATACAACTACCATTAGAACCATCAATAGTCCTTAGACACCATTTCCATGCATGAGAACAGACACCAAGATAACTAGAATTCGGGTCACTAGTAAGTCTCCCTTCCTTATAAGGTAAATTTTGAGCAACGAGTCTTCATTCAATTTCCTACTTGCAAATGAGAGGTACCCCTTTGCATTAGGTCACGAAAAATCACTACAACATTTCTCACTTGACACATTTTAAGAAAAGACTAGCATATTACTCATAGGCCAAAATGCATTATGATATAAATAGTTTTTGGTAGATATGCAAGCAAGGTGTAAACATAAGTATAGAAGATAAGAAAGCTAGTTCTATATATAAATAGTGGCGTAAAAGAAGCAAAAAATAGAGCTCATTACAACTTCCATCTCAACTATGATCTTTGGTAGCCATGCATGGAAGATATGCAAAGGCTCCCTCATAGTTGTTAAAGGGCCAAAAAATTGACACACTATATTGTTTGTGTGTATGTACTATGAATGACAATATGTAGCTATCATGGGACAACCATTTGAATCACTTTGGCATCATTGTTTAGTTGATATTTTCATTACTAGAATCAAACATAATTCATGTTTGTATGACTTACTATCTTTTAACATTTTTAATCTTGGAATATGTGAGCATTGTATATTTGGCAAATAGATTAAGGTTTCACATAAGAGAGGTATAGGTACTATAAGATTGAAATGTTTGGATTTAGTACTACATAGTGGAGTATGTAGGCTCATGCCTATGATTTCTTTGGTGTGGAGCATCTTATTTTGTGTCATTGATGATGCCCCTAGGAAAGTATGGGCTTTTCTCAATTGTAAGAAGAGTGATGTCTTTGATACCTTCCAAAAGTACTTATCTTAAGTTGAAAATCAATTGACGCAAAATCCAAAATGCTTATGGATTGTTCATGGCAAAGGGTATACCTCTCATGCTTTCTAATTTTTTTTGGACATGTATGGCATTAAAAGAGAGTTGATAGCTCCAAAAAACTAGCTCAAAATGGGTGGCTGAGAAAATTGATTCCTTAAGTGAGGGTGAAATTTGTGAAGAGAAGCCAGATCAACGTTCTTTTGGGGAGCTAAATCAATGTTCTTTTGGGTGAACCTAAACTTCATGGAGAGGAGTTAGAGTAGCACTCTTTTCTTGAATCCAAACTTCATAGAGACAGTTTGAATCAACATAAACAAGACCAATTGCATCTCTCAATCAACATAAACTAGATCAATCACATCTCTTAGCCTCAACCAATTTGCATATTTTGCCTTTCCTATAGCATGCAACCTCTCTCTTACCAAAACAAAAATATGTTTATGGATCTTTTCTTCCCTAAGAAAAATAAGAACACAATCATATTTTTCCACAAAGAAATTTGTCAAACTTTAAAAGAACAACAAGTTTGTGACATACGTAGATTGTAATTAAGGAAGCCTTGGAGACAATGGTTAGGGTTGTTGCTCTCTGGCAAGGTTAGCGGCTAGTTGAAAAAAGGGGGACATTTAGAGCTAGTTGAAGAATGGGAAACATTTTATGACTAATCACCTCATGGAACTCCAAGATCTTTGGGAGGAATTACTTAACATTGATAAGGAAATTTGTAGCAACTAATTGATTACTTTTGCCATTGATTCTCTCCCTACATTTTATCATAATCTTCAATGTTCCCCAAATTTTGTCCCTTCAAGGTGCACATTAAAATTTCAAGAATTAGTAGACCTTTTCTTACCAAGGAATAGATCTCCCAAAAAAAAATACTCCATCATGGCAATGAAAAACTTTTTGTAAATTAAAAAATAAAAATATTCATCAAGGCTTACTTAAGAATATGAGATGATAGTGTGTGTCATTTTTCTACCAAAGATAGCATGAGATGAACCTAGATAAAAGGCCAAGAACACTAAGAGGTTCCATAATCATCAAATGATGACACCATAGGCTTCACTAGAGGGCAATAGTATATGCATGTCTTTAAAGAAAAGGTTAATGGTAGTTGGCATTGTGGCAAGGCCTTAACAATGAACTAGAGAATTCACTTCCCATAAAGCCCAGCTCCCATGATTGATGTCTGCCAAAACCAAAATTATAGGTGGTGCCTAGAGACTCACAATTAGAATTGTTTTGATTAACTTTCTTCTTCGAATTAGTAAATTGTCTATGGTGTTTCAATTTACTTTCTTCTTCATGGCATGTTAGTAAGTGAATTGTCTGCATTTTTTTTAATCCTTAAGAATGGTGGTAAGAAGACAATTTCATTAGGAAAGTATATGTAAAATCTCAAGATCATATGTTTCTATGTTCTCATAAGTGATTATATTAGGGTTTGGTTCAACATTGCCTACAAACATTGTGATATCCCAATATTAAAAAGAGAGAAAAACTAAAGACTTATTCCATGTATGTCTAAATATCAAACCTAAATCATGAATATCTATGCAAAGGTAGAATGATGCTTTTTTCCTAGATTTGAATAATAAACTTTTACATACTTGAAGACTTGATCCACTAGCCATGCAAGAAACAACCTTGCAAGTAATATGTACTTCATGCGATGCAATAAACTATATTAAAATTTTGCCACATTTATGTAGGCAACTTGATGCAATGCCTCTAGTATGAGAGTATTGTCTTTATAGGGGCAAATTGATGCAATGCATCAAGCTAGAATGAAAATTTACATTTTTTAAGTAGCAATTCGATATTTTTGCACTTTGTAGGGACAACTTGATGCCTTGCAACAAATTGGGAAGAAATTTACATTTTTTTGATAACAACATGATATTTTTTTACACAATACATCTAGTTTAAGAAGTTTACTCTTCTTTTAGAATTACAATATATTGCATCAGATTGGTGTGAAAGAAAATCACTTTTTACAACCATTGCCCATGTCATCCAATAATCCAATCATGGGAGTGGACATAACAATCAAAATATCCATATTATGGAAAATGTATCATTATGTTGCTACTAAAAGGATTAAGAATTTTATATTTTCGAACACAAAATGATTGAAGCTTTATTGACAACAACTCAGTATCTTTTTGGGAGCTCCATAAACTCACTCAATTTGAGACTATATATACATAGTTTGCGAATTTTTGGGATACCAATCAAACTTGAAGGGATTTAAGAGAGAAATTGTAGGTTTTCAAGCTAATAATCAATATTGGGACAAGATCTTATTGTGGCATACTCATAGCCTTGATTGGACACCATTAATTGCTTGGTGCAACCCTTTGTTGAAATTTTAAATGTGTTTTTGAGTTCGATTGTGTAACATACCCACCTTTTTGCATTATAATTTTGCTTCTATGCATTGTCTAGTGTGTGAACCCCCCCTTCAACCCACTTGGCAATTGCACATGTGCACACATATGAAATTCTCTTGTGATGTACACCCGCATCACACCATGGGAACCCCACATGGACAGGATCTAAGTGAAGCACATAAGTGTTTAATTAGTTATATCATTACTAAAATGAGTAAGTAAGTTAGTAAGCATATTTTAAAAGTTAGCATAGTAATAATGATAATTAATAAATAAATAAAATAATTAGTGTTAGTATAGGGGAAGAGACCAACGGCCTAATGGTTGTTGGGAAAAAAAAAATCCCTCTTTTCCCCTTGTTATTTCCCTTTTACCTATCACCAAATGACTTACATGTCTATCCTTTATATAAGAAAATGATAGCAAGCTTCCACGTAATGTTTCAATTGCTCAATATTCCTTTGTTTTTTTAGTATTTGCATCATTTGATTAGTTTCAAATTTTATTTCGTTATTAATGATTCTTGTTGTGGTTGTTCCCCTCCCCCTAAGGATAGCAATGAATATCTTTCTAGCTAGAATTTAGTGGTTTTGAATGAGAGAGAGTGTGTGTGCGTGTGCATGTGCGTGTGCGTGTGCGTGTGCGTGTGTGTGTGTGTGTGTGTGTGTGTGTGTGTGTGTGTGTGTGCGTGTGAAATGGAATTGAGGTTTAATTATATGTGTACAAGGGTATGTGTGTTTATCTGTGGATGGGTCAATGTTGTGGTATCCTTAGAAGGCCATCACTTTTATAGAAGCTAGGGTTGTACATGTGCTTAGCAAGAGAGTCCAAGCCGAAGGGCCAACAAGGTAGTTGCAAAGATAGGTAACAATATCAATCCATAGGGATGGGTCCTCGAGTCAACTTGCAATATGTAATTCATATTCAAGGATCTTACCTAAAAAGGGGTGTTGCTCTAGTCTTGAGGGATAGTTCAAGTTGCGAGTGATTATGATTTCTCAAAGTGAGATGCCATTATAGTGGGTGGGTTCATGCTACAAGGTCTTAACAACATGATACTACTTTATGTTGGTCATAAACCAATTGCCATTGTAAGCAATGTCAAAACAATAGTCATACGAAGTTTTTAGGAATGAATATTGAGAATCACACTTCTGCTAGAGCTCAATCACTTCAATTGGGTTGTTGGCCTTCATTATTGGGGCCCAAGTGGAGACAAATTGCATTGTCTTAGCACTCTTTTGTGGAAGTGTTTTCAATAAGTCGGTTGGGTTGTTGGCCTTCCTGATTGGGGACCAATTGGAGAAGGCCAATCGGAGATGAGGCGCATTGCCTTGGCACACTTTCGTAGAAGTATTTTCAATATGCCTCACTGAATAGTCATGCTCTTGCAAAAAATGTGTTTGTTCGCTTGTCACATGGTCTTCCAACAACAACAAACAAGCTCGGCCATTTGGTCTTCATTCTAAGTCAATCAACTCATAGGCCCTAACAAGTGCTTCAAATGTTGTGGCATTTAATGGAGCAAAGCAATCATTGATTGAAATGCAAGTTTGCTCGGTCATGATGTAGTCATTTGATAATAGATTATCGACTAATACTTGGCTTCAATCCAATTGCTAGCAGCTGTGAATTTTTGGTGCTAGTTAGGACTGGGTCAAGATTTGAAGCTTTGTTGCTCTAAGATACAATCTCAATGGAGATCTTAGGATGTGTGTCATGAGTAAGGATCATGGGTTCAATGTTCTTATTTATAGGCTTTGAGATTGGCTCTTTATCATTGTCTTGTGTGTGGATTACATTCTAATCGGGTTGTCATGTGCATGGGTCATTTAGATATCCATATTTGAGGATTACTTTTGTAGTGTCCTTATGCCATGAGTAGGCCTTAAACACCCACTCTGAGGTGATACGTCTCCATGGGTAGCCTTGCTTGAGCATTCTCTTGAATTCCTTATGAGATCTAGGGGAAGCTTTTTGAGGTCTTTTCTTACATTTTAGGGCACCATTAATTGATATTGCAATAGGGCTTTCTTTGGTCTTAGGTGTGTCCAATAAGGTGGGTTTAGTTAATGGTGGTCTCTTTTCGACCAGCTCTACTTTGCAAAAGGTAGAGATTATGTGGACTTTGGGGAGGCTCAAGTAGATAAGCTATTCTAGATAGTTGACTTGGCATTTGGTCTGAAATTTACATGGTTGACCTAGTAGAATTTTGCATTTGGTATTTTCATTGTTAGGAAGAATATAAAAGACCATTGTGATGTTTTTGGTGTCAATTGACACCTTTAGCTTGCATTTCCTTAACATTGATTAGGTTGGACCCCCATGTGGATCAAGTTTGACATCAATTGGTACTTGCAAAGACTAGTCTATGTGGTCCCAAAACTGATGAGGCAAGGTGTTGAAATCCTAGCCTTCATCGACAAGAGTGTTTGCTACGACTTCCTTAATAGCTATGAGGCTAACTCTACAATAAGCCAGTACAACCAATTCCTCCATGTTGTTCATATTCCTGCTTATAGGTACCCTCTCTTTGAAGTTCTATGTTTTGATTAAATTATTGTGGTCTTGCTGTAAGGGATCCAATTGCATATGGCATCAAGGTAGGTTTTCAACAAGTCTTAGAGGTTGTTTATGTTTGGAATGCCATGGGGGATAGTTTTTGGGCCAATAATTAGAGAATCAAAAGAATATGGTCTTACTAGAATAGTTTCACTAGCTTCCAAAGGGTTGTAAGTAAAACAATAAGTAAGAATGATGAATTGTTTAAAAAATGAGAATTAAGAATTCAATAAACATATTACTTCTCTATAATTTCAAAACAAAGTGTGATTAAATAGTAATAGATTTTTTTAATGATGAAAATGATACAACACCTTTCATCACAAAATTATCGATCAAGAAATAATCAATATTTGAAATAAAAACTATTTAAGGATATACTCACTATTTTGAAATTGCGAATTGATCTACGCATAACTTTTCGATGCACCAATCTTCTTTGTTTTGATTAAGACCTCCTTATTTTCTTGATGCAACTTTGACTCAAATGTCCAATCCCTTTCCCCTTACCGGTTTCTTGCTCTACATTTTCAATTTGGCGCATAGCATGAACTCAACGTCCAACACTCTAAACTTCAACTTTTGTTTGTCTCTTAAGCAAGTGGAGGAGTAAATCCCCTTGGTCAAATGTTCATTGTCGTATGTGTTTGTCAAACTAAGCATTCTTGTATGCTTTCTCTACAATGAGTGCATGAGTAGCTAAAAGTCTAGCCTCTGTTAACCACTCCAACTCAATGAGATTCAACCCAAGCTTTGTTTTTCTCCTAGGTTTTTTGTATGGCAATGCACAAATTGGAGATTAAGAATTCCACGAACACAATTGTGCGAAGGCATAGGTTATCCTAAAGAGAGATTTGACTTGTGATTATCTTGTATTTGATTTGTTATGTCCATGTAGATGCTATGAGTTTGTTATTCGGTCAATGCAAGATCAAGAAATTGTTTTCATCAATATGTTGTTCATGATCATATTTGTGGACCTTGCTTGGACGTTTGCTTGTGGGTAGTATGGTGTTGATGTTTAAAGGAAAATTAGGAATGTGGAGACTAGGTGCTCTACCACTTCATTCATGGAATGGGTCCCTTTGTCAATGACTCACAGATATATGCAACTATCTCGTGTTTTGCGCATGGGATTGCCAAGCATATCTTGCAGAGTGCAATCTATTGCGACAATCTTCTATGCTTCCATTGCTACACACTCGTCGGACAAACTGAGACATCATTATAACTGTCTAAAAAGGTAGAAGGCTTCTAAAGCTTTAGAGGCTTGTCATGCTCCTTATCCATCAAATTCTGACAGCTTGGAAAAGAAAAGCCATTATGAGAATGGATGGCTCCTAAGGAACTAACACATCCACAGAGTAGGGGCAACAAAATGTAAGGTGCTAATGCGTTCAAGGGAATCCACATTTGACTGCCAACTGTCAACCTTACATGTCCCTTTACAGTTCTCTAACAAGCAGTGAGGCAATTATTATCAGTTCTTTAACCAGATTGTCAATGTACAACATCAGTGAGCTTTGCTTACTTTCAATAGAAGTACTTTCTATTTAAGTGGGATTGGCAGATCAGATATGGTGAACAAGAAAAATTGTTGCCACTCAAATCAAATTCCTTTGACATGATTGAGTTTCTGTAAAACCTAATTCAGCACAGATATTGACATTTCATACAGACTATGGTCACAATTAGTACACCCAGGAAGCAGGCTATATCAATACAGATGAAGTATTCAAATAGGAAGAATGAGACTGATTATTCATGAAGGTATACATCAAAGAAAAACTGGCCTGACTATGATGATATACAGCATTAAACTGAGAGGAAGCTACAGAGAGTCCTTTACATTTGGGGCTCGAAGGCATGCAGAGCAAGGAAAATGACCCTTTCCCCTGCAAATGGAACAAGGAGGCCGTTCTTTATCTGTGTCAGCACTTTTTTCCGTGGGAGAGAGAAGCATGGCCAGCAGAGTTTCCATGCCGGCCCGCTGAGTTCCTGTGCCTCTGCATTGAGCACAACAGACCTGGCGCAAGCCCCCGCATTCCACACACAGCCCTAGAGTCCTGGAACAAGCACAATTATCCAATCATTCCCAAATCCAAACTACGCAGGAAATGGAGAAATAGCAGTATGCTGCTGGACAGTCGGGAGAGATGGAGAAACATGAGGAAGGATGCCAGATTTCATCTCAGAAATGGACGATGATAGACTCAAATCTCAGAAAGGAAGATGCCACAGTCAACCTCGGAAATAGAGGATGCTGGACTCAATCTCAGAAAACGGAGGATGCCAGAGGCAAGCTCCGGTTGAAGGCCATGCCATAACAGTTCTCCTTCCTTGTCTCTGAGATAAATAGGGCCTGATAGTTGGCTATTTGATGTTCTACTTCATCTAGAGTTGTCTATCTCTGAATGCCCGCAAGATTTTACATCCAGGGGCAGCATGCGTACCTGCGCTGGCCTTGTGCTATGAAGACGTCTACTTTCGGAGCCGAGAGAGCGGCAACTACCAGGAGCCCTCCCACGCAATACCCTGCTACCTCGCTCGCTGTTATGTTCTCCATAGCTCCTCCTATTGCCAGTTTTCGATCGACTGGCGCACTACTGCATCTGCTTTGGAGATATCCTCACTTTCTCCTCTAACGCACATATATTTGAGGCAAGAGGTGGGTCAAAGGCATGTGTGAGAGCCATATGCTACTGATCAAAGATGGGTCGCCCTTATGTCCCCACTCCTTAGGCCAGCTCCTTTCCTTAAGAATTGTTGCCCACACACCTACAATCATTTGTGCTACTTAGGAATTTCTAATCAAGCATCCATTGGACAAAACGTCCTACCACTTCATCTTAGGCCATACCCCATCAATACTGTAAGCATGAATCAACCTAAATCACATTCAAAACCATTCGGTGGCTATGGCTCTTCTACTCATTTTAGTAGTCCAAGGCTTAACCTATAGAAATTTTCTTGCAGCATTCCAATGCCAAGGCTACCATCAATCTTATCAATCATCAGGGTGTCCTAACTTATCTGAAGCAATCTCTTCTTATCTCCTTGGTTCCAAAGATGCACTCTATTTAGCTTTTCCACCTTTCCTCAGGAAGTATTATTAAGGGAAATGAAGGAGCCAACAAAAGTGGTTGATGCTATGAGGATAGACTTTTCGAATTATAAGCTTTCCACCAAAGGTAAGAGAGGCTCCCCGCCATCAATTTGTGGGTAATAAGTTGAATTGAAACATACTTTGTGGGTAATAAGTTGAATTGAAACATACTTGTGTTCCAATGGCTTCAAACATTCTTTTCCAAAATTGAGAAGTGAACAAGGAATCTTGATCATAATGATCCTCTTAGCTAGGCCATGGAGCTTGAAAATCTCCTTGACAAATAGTCTTGCAATGTTAGAAGCCTTAAGTTGTTTTGATAGAAAGGAGATGGGCTATTTCAGTTAGCATATCTATGATAACCATGATAGAATTGTATCCTCCTTGAATTGAGGACAATCCTATCACAAAGTCCATACTAATGAATTCCCATTTCATTTGGGGAATCTCAAGCAATGGAAGATGAATTCCCATTTCATTTGGACAGTCTTGAGCAATTGAAGTCTCCCTAGCATCTTGACACATTCTACCTTCACCCCTTGATACCTTAGGAACTAATTTATGTAATTAAGCACATCACTTCTTAGCTTCTCCCAATAATAACTTTTCTTAATTGAGTTAAAATGTGGAATCATGAGCTTCCCAAAGTATCGTTTTGCTCTAGCTCTTGATGACTAGTTGGAATACATAGTCTTCTTTTGAAATACACAAGCTCCTCATCAATAGAGAAGTCTTGGTACTTAAGCCGTGACTTAGGATTTTGATCCTTGAATCCTTCTTTTCTTCTTCCTTTGCCATATAAATAATGGGGTTACTATTGTGAGAGTGTGCAATGGAATAGAAATATGAACACACACACACACACACACACACACAGGAAATAGAAGATGAAAGAAGAATATTGTATTGACTGAAGAAGAACGTTGATACAATGGAGATGGATTGATTTGTCCTTACGTGCAACCCAAAGCATTACTGTGATGATGATGGCAGCACCAAGCACAAAGAGTCAGAGTGTTAGTGTGCACCTGCAAAAGAAAGACTGAAGAATGAAGTGTGTGTGTGTGTGTGTGTGTGTGTGTGTGTGTGTGTGTGTGTGTGTGTGTGTGTGTGTGTGTGTGTGTGTGTGTGTGTGTGTGTGTGTGTGTGTGTGTGTGTGTGTGTGTGTGTGTGTGTGTGTGTGTGTGTGTGTGTGTGTGTGTGCGTGCCAAAACACCAAAAAATTGGTTGACATGCTCCTATAGGGGCCATAAATGATGTCCAACCAATAATAAATGTTGGTCACTAAAGAGGAAAATGCTAGAAAAGTAAGGGAGATCCCAAAAAATCCCATATGATAATGGCAATGCCTAACAATATAGGTAGATTGTGGAAAGAAAAAATTGGCCTAAGAATGCACATAGGAAGCTGACAAATAAAGAAAATGCACCTACACTGCCAAAGCTCCTATGTCTCCATTAGAATTTAACAAGACCTTGCAACTGGACTAACATGACTAACATAAGCAAGCTAACACCCCCTCTCAGACCCTAGGAGGGCCTAAAGACCCAACAAGCTCATGTGATGAAGCATATAAGCCTTAGACAAAGGCTTTATGAAGAGATATGTTGCATTGTTCTTTGTGGGACAATAGGCCACTACTAACTCTAGTCCATGATCCACTCTCAAACATAGTGATATTGAACCTTGATGTGCTTCGTGCGAGCATAAAACACAAGGTTCTTTGCTAGAGCTAGTGCACTCTAGTTGTTGACATATAGCTGTGTAAGTCTAGGCTGCTGGGGCTGAGGAAATCCAATCTCTGCCAACATGCATGGAAGCCAAACCACCTCCATAGCAGTAGAGCATAATGCAAAATACTCTAACTCTGTAGAAGAAAGGGCCATAGTAGCTTGCTTCTTGCTACTACATGAGATAGCTCCCAATTCAAGGGAAAAGGCATAACCTATAGTGGACCAGCATGAATCCACATCACCTGCCCAGTCAGAATCACCTCAACCAGAGGGAGTAACCCCCTCTCCATACATGATCCTGTAGGATCGAGTCCCTTGTAAATAACGAAGAAAGCACGAGGCTGCTCTCCAATGCTCCTGAGCAGGAGTCTTTGTGAAAGAAGACAACAATACCACAACAAAAGAAATATCTAGTCGAGTGTGAATAACCTAGATGAGGGAGAAAACAAGACACCTATAATGGGTGGCATCTATAAGGGGAGCTCCGGCTACCAAAAGCTTGGACTCTGGGTCCATGGGGCAAGAAATAAGCCCCCGTAGCAATTGGCCAGACCAAACTCTAAGATAAGTTTGGTAATGTACCTATCTTGTGAAATAAAAATGCCATGTGCCATTTGATAGATCTCCAAGCCAAGGAAGAAATGTAGGATCCCAAGATCCATCATGTCAAACTCCTATTGCAAAATCTCCCAAGTACAATCAACCTCTTGAGTAGAGCTCCCTATAAAGATAAGATCATGGACCACATATAAGATGAGCAAGACACACTATTACCCTCAACCTTTGAAGTATAGGTTGGGGTCATGAGCTAATCGATGGAAGCCACTCTGTAGAAAGAATCAATTGATCCTTTGGTACAAAGCATAAGGAGCCCGCTTCAGACCATAAAGGGCCTTTTGCTATAGATATGGTCCTCCTTCTCTTGCACAAGAAAACTTGGATGCTATGAAACATAAATCTCCTCCTCAAGAACAACATTTAAGAAGGTAAACTTTACATCCATCTAATAGACACGCCAGTGGTGGTGGACTATAAGAACCAAGATAGCCTGACTAATAGACATCCAAGCCATAGGTGTAAAAGTCTCAAAATAGTCCAAACCTACCCTATGAGCAAAACCTTTATCAACAAGCTTGGCTTTGTGCTTGTCCAAGGAACCATCTACAAGGTACTTGGTCTTATAGATCCACTTCACACCCATCACTTTTCACTTTAGGGGATGCAAAACCAACTCCCAAGCTTGATTACACTCGATAGAATCAAGCTTCTCCAACATGGCTTGACACCAAATATCCTGTGCAAGAGTCTCCCAACTATAGTAGGCTCACTGGCATGAAGAATCTGTGACATAAGAGCATAGTCCACACAAAGTGCACTATTTTGCTAGGCTTATAAGCAAACTGATCTATGGGGACCTATAGGAGAAGTAGCAAAGTGAGAAATGCTTGAATTGTGTATGAGTTCTTAGTACCATCAAGGAATCTGAATGGCCTCATCTTTTTGTGAGGGAGACTGAGTAGCCTCCAGTACCTATAATGCACCTATCTGTGATAGGAACTCTCCTTCACCAAGGGAAGGTAAATCCTCCTTCTCTGAAGAAGGTTCCACCTCTAACAATTGATCAGCCCTAGAAAACTCCAAAGGGAAGGCTGAAAGGGTGGAAGTATGCGACAAAGAAGTAGTAGTTGCACCCACTAACAAAGGTGGTAGGGAAACCGGAGTAGAGGGTGGAGAAGGAGGAGAGGGAGAAGCCAAAAACAACGAAGAGGTGCTAAGTGGTAACCTGGAAGGAAGGAGAGGAATTGAGGGTGGGGAGGGTTAGTTAATGATGAAGAATCACCTATAAGAGAACCATCAATAGGATCCTCAAAGGCTATAGCCTCATCAAATATCACTTCGATCTTACAATCACCCAGAAAGCTACGTTTGTCAAAGAAAGGCTATTACATGTGCCACCAACACGAGGTTGCTTGCACCAAGAAGGTGTCACCTATGTTAGAAATTTGTCACCTACACCAGGAAGTTGTCACCTACAAAAAGTAAATTTATGTTTGCTAAAAAATGCAAAAATAGGGGCCGCTTGATGCCTGGATGTTATCACCCAACCTTCTAGATAATTCACTTGACTACCAGGAAGGTCACCAATTGTAAATGCAATAAATGCAAGCTGAAATTCTACATTTAATAAATCTAGGTTGCTCCTTGTTAACCCTCAGATGAACAAGGTGAAAATCTAAAAAATCTAAAGCAGAAGACAAGGCTAAGGCAAAAGTGAAACGGAAGACGAAGGTGCGGCAAGAAAAATATGGAAACACAAGAAGTGTAGAAAAGTCCTAAATCAAGGAGAAAGACGCACAAGAAAAAGCGCAAGTCAATTCTTTTGTAAAAGAGCGCAAGGCGCACCATGATTTATTTTAAGAGCATCGGGCTCTCACCCGTGCAAATTGTAAAGGTAGATGTGCGGTAGGAAGAAAGCTAGGAAGATATGAGGACAATGGGAAAAATGGATAGTCATGTAAAAAAGGGGATAAGGGGATGACCGCCTAAAAGGGATTTAGAGTTTTGTATATAAAGTTGAAAAGTGAATGAGAAGCTCATTCTTATATGTGGCCAAAAGTAGCTCTCTTTTTCTTCATCTTCTTCTTCTTCTTCTTCTTCTTTTTCTTATTGCTTGCTTGAGCTTGTGCTTGAGAGAGGGAGTGTGATAGTGTGAGGGAGTGAGTGTGTGAGGGTGAGGAACCGTGGTGGAGAAGCTCTCCATCTTCTCTTCTCTTCTCTTCTCTTCTCTTCTCTTCTCTTCTCTTCTCTTCTCTTCTCTTGCTCGCAGCAATGAAGCTTGGAGCGTGGAGCTTGAGGATGAGCTCGCTTGAAGATTGCACTTGGATCGTGGAGCTACCAGAGTGCTTGAGAGAGGAGGCAACTCAATTGGTATGGAGGTAAGCTCACTACACTCGTGGAGAAACATAGTGCATCGGCTATGTGAGAGGTAGCTATTAGTGCTTGGCTTGAAACGCTTGAAAGAATAAGCGATTTGTGGGTCTTAACGGTTGAGCTTTCCTCTACACTCCTCTACGATGAAAACTTGCCTTTCATATGAAATCTCCAGATTGTGTCCACGCTCAAGCAATGATGTCATGTCAGAGTGCACAATGAAAGAGAAACGCAAACACAAAGAGAATTAGAGAGAGAGAGAGAGAGAGGAAGGAAAAGATGTAGGAAGAATACTACACTGATTAAAGAAGAATGTTGATATGGATTTATTAGTCCTTTTATGTAGCCCAAAGAGTCAATGAGGACACAAGATTAGGCTGATGACAATGGCAGCACCAAGCAAAGAGAGTCAAAGTATCGGAGTGTGCACCTACAAATGAAAGATTGAAGATTAAAGTGTGCGTGTGTGTGTGTGAGTGTGGGGAGATATAGCTATAAATAGCCAAAACACAAAAAATTTGGATGACTTGCTCCTAGGAGATAGGGGCCATAAATGTTGGTTGATGAACGATAAATGCTAGTCACTAATAAAGAGAAAAATGCTAGAAAAATAGGGGAGACCCCAAAAAAATCCCAAATGACAATGATAATACCCAACAAGTCACCTTACTGATGCCATAACTCGTGGGGTTGCCCATGTCACTACTATCAACGCCGATGTCGCTAATGCTGCCTTTGTTGCCACTGCCTCTGCCTCCCTCCCTCCCTCTCTCTCTCTCTCTCTCTCTCTCTCTCTCTCTCTCTCTCTCTCTCTCTCTCTCTCTCTCTCTCTCTCTCTCTCTCTCTCTCTCTCTCTCTCTCTCTCGCTGCAAAGCCTTTGACACGGTTCCGAGAGAGAGGCTTTTCAGACGCCTACTTGATCTGGGGGTGGATGATGACATGATGTGGGGTATTTATGCACTATATGAGCGGGTTACTGGCAGAGTCAGATGTCCGGGAGGTATATCAGATCCCCTTGTGAGCACCATTGGTGTGAAGCAAGGATGTCCACTCTCACCGACTCTATTTGGGCTATACATTGATGAGATAGCAGAGTTTATTCAACAGCGAGCCGGTGGAGGTATAGATCTCAGTGGAGCCACAGTTCATATCTTACTATATGCAGATGACATTGTGTTGGTCTCAGACTCAGCTCAGGGATTACAGCAGCATTTATTAGCATTGGATGATTTTTGCATACAGAGAGGCATGACAGTGAACCTTGGTAAAACCAAGGTTCTTATATTCCATACATCAGCTCAGATACGCAGACAGAGTATTTTCATGGCAGCAGGAGGGAGTATTGAGGTCATTGGATCATATGTATATTTGGGAGTCACCTTTACAGCAGCTTCAGGGACTTTCTCGATGACACAGGCAGCTCGTGACCGCCTCACTAGAGGATACTCAGCATTGGCTCTTATGGAGCGACAGTGTCATCAGGCACATTTTCAGGAGCCCCGCACCAAGGGGTGGCTCTTTGATACTCTAGTCACTCCAGCACTGATGTATGGAGCAGCTATATGGGGGCCAGGCCTTGCCGATTATGTATGGACATTGATGGAGAGACCTCAGGTGATCATGATATCTAGATTGATTCGCAGCAAGGCCTCAGTCCCACATGACATTGTGTGAGCAGAGCTTGCCACACCGCCTATGCTAGTCGAGGCATTATTTCAGACAGTCTGCTTCCTACACAGATTTCAGGATATGGACAGAGATCGCATTGCATATAGAGCATATATGGCATCTCAGGAGATGGCTCGAGCGGGGGATACCACATCATGGTATGCACAGACTGCTTGGTTTGACATACATGGGCTGGACATTGATAGACTCCCACCTTTTCTATATGATACTCAGGCTCCCACTTACACCCTCTCTCTCTTTGAGAGGAACAGAGTCATCAGACAGGAGATATGGCATATTTATATACAGAGGACATGGGTCAGCCCTACACAGCCACTGCCATCGAAGATGGCACATTATTATACACAGTTCTTGAGGATATCAGAGCAGGGATTCATAGAGATTCTGAGATATATGCAGATCTATATGCCACATCGATTGAGAGTTCTTATTGGACAGCTCAGGGTATCATCACATCAGCTTATGATTGAGAGTGGCAGAGCCAGTGGCATCCCGCGGGAGGAGAGGATATGCCCCCTTTGCAGATCAGAGGTGGAGAGTGAGGAGCATTTTGTTCTCAGATGCCCGGCATACTCAGAGTTGAGATCTAGATACACATTGAGCAGCTCACTTCAGGGATGTATGACTGATATGGATCAGAGATCATTTGGTCGTTTTCTGGGAGAGGCATGGCATATCAGAGAGCAGAGCACACAGCGGGTCCTAGTCAGAGAGGGGCCCACCCAGACGACTATTACACAGTTCTTTCAGACAGACAGAGTGAGAGCTACTGTACCAGCCTCCAGCCAGACCTCTGGGCTCACACTACAGCAGGCTGAGGACCAGCGTACCCGACGCCGCACGAGGATCCGTGGGTTTCGGACCCCACAGCCACACCGACAGGAGATCCGGAGGATTCTTGATCTACATCGACAGCAGATTGAGATCCGACGACACTCGACACATTGGATCTCAGATCTCCAGTTTGCTCTTTCTCCACCGCCGATGTACCACATCCTACATCCAGGAGGGATCACCTGCTATTAGCGACTTCGACGACTGCTACTACATCCCAGGATAGTATATCTCCCTGCATCTGTTACATATACACATCGCACCACTTTATCACAGCCGACAGTTGTTCCCCTATCACAGCCGACATTTGTTCCCCTTTTGTAGCCATTATCTGGAGTACCAGAGCTACATACGCACATACACATACACGACACTTATCACACTCACAGCACCGTATTTTCAGTTTCCAGTTTTTAGCTTTTCATTCAGCACTTTTATTTTGGATAGCTGTACCTCATCAGTTGTATCACAGTTTGTCTCATAGGCCAGTTTTGGTCTTTAGAAGACGTTAATATAACTTTCTTTCTTTCTTCTCTCTCTCTCTCTCTCTCTCTCTCTCTCTCTCTCTCTCTCTCTCTCTCTCTCTCTCTCTCTCTCTCTCTCTCTCTCTCTCTCTCTCTCTCTCTCTCTCTCTCTCTCTCTCTCTCTCTCTCTCTCTCTCTCTCTCTCTCTCTCCCCCCTTACCTCATGCCATCCCTGTTGCTACCCATGGTTGCCTGCGTCACCACTATCCATGTCAACGCTACCGATATTGCCATCGCCACCGCAACTTAGATAATGAACGAAATGCACAAGCAGAAACACTGTGTGCATGCATCATTGCTTGGAGCAAGGCTAGAAGTTTAGGGTTGAGATTTGGTATAACATTCATCCTATTTTGAAGATCGTGCTCGATATCACACATGCAAAATTTTGCAAATCTTGGGCATGCATGATGGTAAGGCATCCAACATCAAGAATCAATATAATGATAAATTGAACCATGGACATGAAAGTTGTAACCATTTTATCAAGCAAACAACAACTTGTTGTCACTTTCACAACCCATGTATACCGAACTTAACAGAATGCCTTTTTTTTTCATGTATTTTGAGCAATGGGGCTACCCTACAGGTATGGCTACCTCTCACATAACCATTGCAACCTCTCCAAATGAATGTAGAAAACTCATTGATTTACCTTCTCATTGTAGTCTATTTGCAAAGAGGCTCATCAATGGCCCACCATAGAGTCATAATCAACTCCATGCCTAGGTAGTAAGCTATAGAAGGCTACCCATGCTTCCATGTTGTTAGCCAAGATATTTCGTCTCTAGGTAGGTTGAGATTCATAACCCCTCGTAATCTTTGACACCTCAAATATATTGTCATGACAATAACTTGCTAATTCTTATTGTCACAATCTAGGGTTCTAAATGTTTTGCTCTAGCCATTTCTTCCCTATTCTTAATGACATTTAAATTACTTCTTGCATAACTATTAATGATAGCACCTTTTTGAGTCCACTAGGGAAGTTAAATGCAAATTACATAGGAGATTCTTGAGCTTCCCATTGTTCCCAATTGGAGCTCCCTATCCCAACTGATTGAGATGTACTCTCCTCTTTATGGAAAGGGTATATTCGGTATTGGTTGAGATGTAGTAGTGAGTTTCCTTCTACTCTTTTCCACCTACTCCCTTCTTCTTTGAATAGCTTCCATGACATTTTCTAGAGGGGTGTGTGTCCTTTTTATTTCTGTGGCAATTTTTGGTTGTGGGGATAGTGGCCACTCATGTTCTTCATATTCATAATCTATCTTGAGTGCATGGGGCAATGATGGTGGTTCTCCTATGGTTTGGGTAGGTTCTTTAGTGATGACCATCCCAATCATCCTCAATTCCTCTATTGACAATGCCATTCTCTAAGCCTTTGCACCTACTCTTCCCTTGTCATGTTATACTCCCACACTAGGGAACTGTTATCTCCAGGTTGTGCTTCAATGCTTGCCTAGTGAGTTGCAGCTTTTTCTTAAGATTATCCATTGTGTCATCCTCACATGGCTTCCACACCTTAGGTACTATGTTAATGAAGCTTTGCTACAAGGCTTGCATTAGCGCCTCTTTTACTTTAACTCTTTTCATTGGTAAGTTTTTTTCACACTCAATTTGTGCTAAGCAGGTGGCCAAATTTTCTAGTACATCCACATTCTTCTCCTCCCACTAACTCATTTTCTAGTTCTAGTCCTTTGGTTCTACCACTTAGCAAGGACTTCTGGTGTAGTTTACTATTCTCACTAGGTTTGGGCTAGGATGTTTCTTCGTTGCACTTCATAATCCGACTACTTTTGGATTCGGGTGTAATTATGCACATGTTTTTTTATCTCATTCTCCAACTCCACAAGCTATCAGGTCTTTTGTTGGGCCTCCTCTTTTGTCCCCCTCTTGCTATCTTAAGGATTCGTGCTCTAGCGTTTGAGTGTGTGTGGATGACACCTCTTCCATTTTTATGCCTAGGGATTCTCATGCTATTTGTTCCACTCTTTTTTGCGATCCTTTGGCAACTTCCTCTATAATGGCTATTAGCACACCCCCAATTCCTATTAGAGTGACTTTGGTCATTGCTTTCTTCCTTTCTACCTCTACTTGCTGTTAATATGGGTCTTGATTTCTTAGACTCTTGTGTTGCAAAGCTAAGTGCCTTTGTTGTATCCTAGATGGTTTTTATGACAAAGGTATTGAAAGTTTTGTTGTTCATCACTCGAGTAGCCACACTTTTCAACATTGCCACCTAGCTCTTGCTCATCATGGAGTTGTACCTATTTCCAAATAATAGAGCATGTATCAATTTAGCTTGAGTTTTAACTATGAGATATGGAATTTCTTCCAAGATGATGCCATCATTAATGAACACATTTTGTTTATGCATCCCTCACATTGCATACACATCTCTCTTTGGTCACTTCTCCTTCTTATTTGGTAGGCCCAAGGCTTTGTGTACCACTTCTAGATTAAGAGGGACTTCCTTGGAGCTACCAACCTACTTGTCCTCATTCTCCAATCTTTGGATTAAGAGGGACTTCCACATATTTTTATCCATTGTTGCTACTTTCTTGACTGTTAGCCATTGTTTGGCTTGACACTACATTTACCCTTAGAATGGTATATTACCTTAATCATTGTTATTTCCTGTGTAAAGCAGCCTTTATATGTCTTATGAAGTTCACTGCCTCATGAAGTGCAGTTTTGGGGCAGTTGCAAAAACCTAACTTGATGAGGTATTTTGTGTATTCTTCTCATCATTCTAGTCATATGTGATGTCTATGCCTGATGTATGATGGATTTATCTGATTATGAAGAGAATCTGGTAGTTGGCGCCATCATCTATGGTGTATTTGTCTCATTTGCAGCCTATTTCATATGTTGTACTTCTCATTTTATGATCTATAGTGCTGAGTATAGTATGTCCATGCTTCTATTGTCAAGATTGTGGGAGAGAAGGAAGGAGTCTCACTTGTAGCTTTCTTGCTTGCGCAATGGGGGAATACACACAGAGGTGGAGGCTGAAAACAGTTTTCCTCTTCTTAGTTGTGTAAGCCAAAAGAACTCTAATACAAAGAAATAGAAGAACCCTATATATGGGTCTCAAACCAAACTCAACAAACTAAGGTGGCATACTAACTGAGCCACGAACTAGAGTAGATAAGGATAGCTATCATGTAGCTATTATTCATTGGCGGTGTACCAACCGCATCTGCAAGCAACTGACAAGTCGGTGACATAAATACACAACGGTCACCCTGGCGTATCACGAGTGGAGCTCGATATCTCAACACTCCCCCTCGAGCTCAATCCCAATTCCTGCACACCAAGCAGGTCTCTGAACTTGCGTAGCTTCTCTGCGCCCAATGTCTTCGTGAATATGTCAGCTACCTGATCCTCTGTGCTGACATAAACTAGATCAATAAGACCTAGTAAAACCCTCTCCCGCACATAGTGATAATGCACCTCAATGTGCTTTGTTCTAGCATGGTAGACTGGGTTATTTGCCAAGTGTATACTACTCATGTTGTCACAATAAATGACAACTGGCCCATCTGTAGGCTGATGCATATCATAAAGTAGCTTATGCAACCAAGCTACCTCACATGCAGCCATTGCTGCACCCCTGTACTCAGCCTGTGTGCTCAACAAGGCAACTGTAGGCTGTTTCTTGCTGTTCCAAGTGACTGCAGCACTCCCAAAAGAGAACACATATCCACTGGTAGATCGTCTATCAGAAATACTACCAGCCCAATCAGCATCAGTGTATCCATGCAACTGTATCTGAACCCCAGTCTCATAAAATAGTCCATACTGCAATGTGGACTTCACATACCTGAGTATGCGTCTAGCCGCATCCAAATGCGGTTTTCTTGGAGCCTGCATAAATTGACTCACCAATCCAACAGCGTAGCTCAAATCTGGCCTGGTAATAGTCATATAAATCAAACTTCCTACTATGCGTCTGTACATAATAGGGTCTTCCAGAAGCTCACCTGCATCTGCGCTCAGCTTCACATTCTGCTCCAAAGGAACTGAAATAGGCTTACAGCCTGTCATCCCATATTTGGACAGCATGTCCAATCCATACTGCCTCTGCAAGAGCTGTATCCCACTTGGTGATCTAATCACCTCAATGCCCAAGAAATAACACAGCTCTCCCAAATCCTTCATCTCAAACTTTTGCTTCAATAGCATTTTCACATGAAGGATATCTTCATCACTGTCACCTGTCATAATCAAATCATCAACATAAATGACAAGTAGCATAATACCTTTCTCTGTTTTTCTCACATAAAGTGAGAAATCTGCCTTAGAAATCTGAAAGCCAATAGTGACAAGATACTGTCCTATCTTATCAGACCATGCTCTAGGTGCTTGCTTCAAGCCATACAATGTTTTCTTCAACCTGCAAACAAACTCAGGATGAACAGCATGCACATAACCTGGTGGCTGCTCCATATATACCTCTTCTTGCAAATCACCATGCAAGAAGGCATTCTTTACATCCATCTGATGTAAAGACCATTCCTTCGATGCAGCCATAGCAATGACTGCTCTTACGGTTGCCATCCTTGCAACCGGACTGAATGTTTCTTCATGGTCAATGCCATATGTTTGTGCATACCCCTTGACTACTAATCTTGCCTTGTATCTGTTCACAGAACCATCTGCATTGTGCTTTACCTTATAAACCCACTTACAGCCAATTGCATTCTTATCTTTAGGCAAGGTACCAATTTCCATGTAGCATTTTCTTCCAAGGCATCCATGGCTTTCTCCCATTTTTCTATTCCCATGGCTTGCTCAAAAGAAGTGGGTTCTGGTTCCTGTATCACTTTGACCATATATGCATAGTGAATGGCTGTAAATCCATCATATTTCAGCCTATCCACAAGATACCTAGCTCTCGTAGACCTGTGCAAAGTAGGTTCACTCCCAGGTGCTCTCAAAACATCCCTGGTCTTCCTTACTCCAGGTGTAACAATAGAAGGAATACCCAACTCATTATCAATGCTTTGTTCTGAGCCACTGGATTCACCATCCACATAAGAGTGACCTGCATTCACATCAAACATGGGTTGGTCAACCTTCTCTTTTCCTTTTCGTAATACCTGCATACCACTATCTACATTGCTTTGAGAAGATTCTCCTGATCTCAATCTGCCTGTCCATGGCGAAGAATGTGAACCACTTCTAGAGGACGCTCCAGGTCCACTAATATTTTGTGACTGCTGCTGTGAATTCTGTGCAGCATTACCATTTTGTGCATCTACATCATCAATCACATTTATCGGTTTATACCAACTACTCATCTCATCAAAAACAACATCTCTACTCACACTGTAAACTTACGAGTAGAAGGGTTATAGCATCTATACCCTTTTTGCTGCAGAGAGTAACCAATAAAGATGCACTTCTCAGCTTTTGGATCCAACTTGGATCTCAATTCATCTGGCACATGTACATAGGCAATGCAACCAAAAATTTTCAAATGAGAAATATCTGGTTTCCTACCAGTATACCTCTCCTCTGGAGTCATCCCATGTATTGCTGCAGTGGGAGTCATGTTCATTATATAGACTACTGTAGCAACTGCTTCAGCCCAGTAAAAATCTGGCAAGTCTTTTTCGTTGAGCATGGCACGAGATACCTCTCCAATATGCCTGTTTTTCCTTTCTGCAATTCCATTTTGTTGTGGGGTATGACTGCATGAATATTGCTGCTTTATGCCATGCTCCTGCAGGAACCTTGCAAACTCATTTGAGAGGTACTCTCCCCCTCCATCTGACCTTAGGCATTTTATTTGCAGGCCTGTTTCTTTTTCAACTATAGCTTTAAGAGTTTTGAAATGCCCAAACACTTCACTTTTCTTTTTCATAAAATACACCCAAAATTTTCTGCTATAGTCATCAATAAAAGTGACAAAATAATGACAGCCTCTAAGAGATGCAGCTTTAGTAGTCCACACATCAGAGTGGATTAATTCCAATGGCTTCTCACTCTCTTGAACATGTCTAGGAAATGGTTTCCTTGCATGTTTTCCAAATTGACAGGCTTCACATACCTTATGCATTTCTGCAACCTTGAATTTAGGCAATCCTGCAACAATATTTTGGGCCTGCATTGATTTAAGTCGCTGTACATTAACATGACCAATGCGTTTATGCCAGATATCAATATCTGCAACTACACCGGTCCCATGTGCAAACATTGCTGCACTCAATTCAGGCATGTCTGCATCCAATGTAAACATTCTGCCCTTCTTCTTTCCTTTTGCTATCAAGCGACCTTTATTTTTCATATCCTCAACAAAGCATCCATGAGGATTAAATCTGACCTGCAAGCCCTGCTCAACCATTTGACCAACAGAAACCAGATTCTTGGTGATATTCGGGACATGAAATACATCGGGCAGGTATTTCTTTTTCCCATCCTGCATAGACAAAGGAATTTTTCCAATCTGCACAATAGGATGTGCAGTATCATCACCAGTCTCCACAAATCCTGGTTTTTCCATTTTCCTTGCATCCTCCATCCATTATGCATGACCTGTCATGTGGTTTGATGCACCTGAGTCAACATACCATACATCGTTGCTTTCTTCTGCACTTGTCACAGAATTGTCCATGTGCTGCACCATAAACAAATGCTCATTTCTGTCATCACCACATCTACTAGAACATGCATAATTCCCTTATTGCAGTTTTCCATTCATGATGTCATTCTACTTTTTATAGCAGTCTTTAGCCATATGACCCATTTTACCACAGTAGTAGCATTCAACATTACTGTTTGCATTTTGGTCTCTTTGCCATCCACCATGACCTCTTTGGCTCCCCCTGCCTCTAGAGTTACCACGTCCTCCTCCATAGGACTGGTTTTCTTGAGTTTGCTGCATATTCTGATTTCTACCACGGCCTCCTCTAACTCTGCCTCTACCTCTTCCAGCATTTGAGTAGAAGACAGCTTCTTTTGAAGTTCCTCCTGAAGAAGATGCACCACCATTTCTCTGCTCTCAGAAATTAGAAGAGCAATCAACTCCTCAAAATCAGGAAATCTTTCACGGACGGAAATCGATGTCCGGAACTGTGCATAATCCTTTCCTAGACCATTCAAGGTCACAGAAACTAAATCATCATCTTCCACTGGCGACCCAATGGAAGCAAGTGCATCTGCAATCTTCTTCACCTTCATGTGGTAGTCATTGATGCTCATATTTTCTCTTTGCACATTATGCAACTCTTGCTTGAGCTACATTTTCCTGGCTTGTGTATTTGTGCTATACATTTTTGACAAAGTATCCCATGCCTCCTTTGGCGTACTTGCATCTTGAATATGCACAATCATAGAGTCTGAAATGCTGATAGACAGCCAGTACATAACTTTCCTAGCTCTCTCATACCATGCTTTAAATGCCTGCATTTGCTGTTGATTGGGAATATCAGGAAGAACTGGTTCTTCTTCATTTCCTGCAACAAATTCCCAATATCCTTTTCCCATAAGGAAATTCGTCATTCTAAACTTCCATGCCTGGAAGTTGTTCTTGTCAAGCTTTTCAGTGACAATCTGTGAAAGAGAATCAGACGCCATTACAGAATACTGCAAAAAATTCTGTCACTGCAAAAAACACTGCTTCACCCTCACAAGGGAAAATCTGCAAAACTGGCGAAAGTGGTATTTGACCACGCAGTCACTTCCTAGTGACGATTTTGCATCAACAGGCCACAAGGATGATTCTGTAACTCCCAATGTCTCTGCGCACAGGCATACGATGCAATTTCTACAGTAACTTTTCCCGACCTGTAGAACAGTGGTCGCACAGCATAAAACTGGGCCTTTTCCTGAGTGCGTGCAGAAAACTTCCGCCTCCAAAACGGGCCCCGAAATGGCCTCAAATCAAAAAAACAGGGTCGCCGAAGGCTAAAGCCCTTTTCGCAACATATACTGCCCTCTTGCTTCACCGCGAAGGGCGTCTCAACCTGAGACAATGCACTCTTGCAATTTCTGGCTGTGCTACCTGCAGAGATCTGCTCCCAAAACAGAAAATGAAAGCAACACTGCTCCTCTTACCAGAACACCGCGAGCTTGGCTTGCTTTCTTGAGCTCCTTACCACGAACAAGGCTCTGATACCATGTCAGGATTGTGGGAGAGAAGGAAGGAGTCTCACTTGTAGCTTTCTTGCTTGCACAATGGGGGAATACACACAGAGGTGGAGGCTGAAAACAGTTTTCCTCTTCTTAGTTGTGTAAAACAAAAGAACTCTAATACAAAGAAATAGAAGAACCCTATATATGGGTCTCAAACCAAACTCAACAAACTAAGGTGGCATACTAACTGAGCCACGAACTAGAGTAGATAAGGATAGCTATCATGTAGCTATTATTCATTGGCGGTGTACCAACCGCATCTGCAAAACTGACAAGTCGGTGACATAAATACACAACGGTCACGCTGGCGTATCACGAGTGGAGCTCGATATCTCAACATCTATATGGTTAGTTCTGAGTTTCCATGGTTTCTAGATGCGATATCAAGTATTTACCCCATGAAGCATTCTCTATCCTATTATGTATTCTGCATAAATAGGGCAGCAACACTTTGGCAGTCCTGCCATGCTTTTTTGAATCTCTGGTGTGGAAGTTTAGCAGCAAAATGACTTCAATTGAAGCCAGAAATTTGAAGCTCTGTCAAAAACAACCTTGTTTCATGGAAGAAAATCGAATTTCCTGTATATCAAAGGGTTTTCTGCATATAAATCGTGTCATTCTTTTCCTAATCATGTGGTGAAAGACCCAATCAAAAACGACTCTATTTGAGGCTTGCAATTTGAATTTTCTACATGAAGCAGAGATTGCTGCATGAAGTAGTTTTTTGCATGAAGCATTCTCTGTTAGAAGGTTTTCTAGGTGCAGAATTTGTGTAGAGATTTGAAGAAGTACTTGAGATTTGTGAAAAATGGCTTTGTTTTATGGATGAAAAATGTATTTTCTATATGGGGTTTGAAGGGTTTTCTGTTGGTAAAAGTTGCCATTGATTCTCTGTGTCTCTGTGTTCAAACACCATTAAAAATGGCAAAGGTTGAGGCCAAAAATTCAAATTTGCTGTATGGAGCAGAATGCCTACATGGAGTGCAATTTTTTGCATGAAGTAGAGTTCCTACATAAAGCAGTAGTTTCTGCATGAAGCAGTTTCCTGCATGAGGCAAAGTTTCTATATGAAGCAGAATGTCCTAAAAATTTGAATCTTTTGTCAAGACATGAAGCGGGGCAGATTGCTTGAAGCAATGACAACTACCTGAAGCAATGGGTAAATCAAAGGCAAAGAAAAAGCGGTGCAAAGTTTTCTTTGAGTCTAGACATACTTCAAAGCATTGTTCTTATGTTTATGGGTCTTGTGAAGACGGAAAATCCTGCAAGTATTTTTGCATGTTTGATTTATGCAATGAGTTTGATGGTATCTGCAAGGTTTTCATCAACAATAAAGAAGGCTTCAAGTTCAAAGATTGATAAAGCATGGGAGAAGTTGGATTCTTTTGAGGATATTCTTCATGATGCTTATGAGTTGCATGATGATCATGAAGGCAAGAAAGTCAGGTCTTGTTCAAGCATTAAGCATATTGGGATATTGCTTACAACAGTTGACAAGCTCAAGGAAAGATATGAAGATGTTTTGGATTCTGATTTAGATTCTGATTCAAGTTCAAGTAATGACGATGATGATTGGTGCTCTTTACCCATGGTCTTGCCAAAGATTGAGGTAAAGGGAGCGAGAGAGGACAAGAGCCAAAGAAGCCAAGAATCTTGGAGTGCCCCAAACCCAATAGAGCAACCAGCCAATGGGAGAGTGGATCATCACACACTTTGCATCAATAATCTCAAGACATTTTTCATATTTTTGTATTTTGCAAACTGTCATAATCAATCTCTAGTCATCTTTAATCAAGAAGAAAGGAAGCCAGTAGTTATGAACAATGAAGATGATCAGATTGGTGATCAAGAAGATCAGTTATGCATTCAAAAAGATGATGCTATTATGGATTATAAGTTTGAGGATTATGGTTGTTGCAATGAGGATGTCATTGTGCATGATTTTCTTGGTTCTCTTATTGATGCTAAGGAAGATAATGCAACAACTAAGTTGGATTTCAATGAAGGAACTTTACCAGAACTTGAAGAAGTGCCACTACTTGTAGTGCAAAATGCACCGTCTTTGGATGTATTTCTCCAGGATACCAATGTTTCCAACATGCAAGATAATATTTAATGTCATTGCATTGTTGGATCTAAAGAATAAGTCAGTGTTTTGCTCCCAGAATTGAGGAATTGCAAGATTAGCATAGTAATCCCTTTGTAAGAAGAGCAAGATTGCAAGATTTGCACTACATTTCCTTTGCAAGAGTTGGTTGAATATGAAGCATTGCAAAATGCAGTGAGTTTGCATGGTTTTTCTGAAGTTCCCCATGAGATACACTCTATGCTTCAATCTCCAACTGAGATGATTCATTGGTTTTGTGTTCAGCTTGAAAAGGAGAGAAATGCAGCCAATGTTGCAGCAATTGAAGCTTTGTTTGTTATTAATCGACTTCAAGAGGAGAAAGCATTACTACATCAAGAGGTTTCTCAAAACTGAGGAATGTAATGGATTTCCAAGTTTCTCATTGTTTTGAAGTCATTAATGATCTTGAGGAAGTTGTTTTGCAGAAGGATAATGAAATTGCTAATTTGCATACACAATTGGTATTTTCTCCTAATTCAAGTCAACATGTTATTCTTGAGGATCTCTATGCATTGAAATATCATGTTGTTGATGTTTCAATTCAAACTGCTATTCTTGAAGTCTTTGATGACTCTGATCAGTCTATCACTGAAGTTGCAGTATCTAGAAGTATGCAAGTACCTATAGTGGATATCTATGCAGTTCATATTGCAGCAGGAATGGTTGATGTTATTCAAGTTGATTGGTTTTTTAGCATGAAAGTACTGATGTTGTATGAGGTGGATGCTTGTAGCAAGTGTATGTTACAATTTTCTGTATCAAGAAAGCTTCATAATGATCTGCAAGAACCTAAATCTCAACAATTCTTACTGGTAAACTTTGAATTCCTACAATAGTATCTTAACTTCATGCAACAACAACCAAACTTCATGCAGCAACAAGCTGAATTTCTGTAGTACCTATAGCAACATGTTGAATTCTTGTACTTCCTACAGCAACAAAATATACTACAACAAGTTGAAATGCAGTTAGAAGTGCTACAACAATCTCAAAAATAGCACATACGAAAACCACATGATGATTACTAGTTCCAAGTACTTGAAAATCAACAATTGCAAGTTGTTGTGGATTATCTTACATGTTTCTTTCACGATGCAATGTCTTATTCAAGATCCAAATTGGATGGTACATTGCCATACATTTATTATGATGAAAATGCTAGAGCATCATTGATATATTTTCAAGTCAATGCAATTATTCTTTGCAGTTAAAGTTGTAATATACTTATTCTATTATGGTTTTATATCTTCATTCTCTATGATATACTATGGATGTCATTGTATATGATGAGTTCTCAGCCCTGGCATATTTCATTAAAATGGTTGTACTATATAACTATGGCTCATTACCTATTAGCAATTTCCGATACTTTCATTCTGGCTATAAGGGAAGGGGACATCATTCAAGTTGGTTATGATGAGCCACATAAGGATTCACGGGTTTAGCCAGTAGTTGGAATCAATTTTATGCAAGTCATTGCTGTAGTGCCTCACGTAGCAGTAGTGCATAATTCTATGGAAATTGTGGTTATTTGTCAATTTTATGAGATAAATAGTTCTCGAACTTTGACAATATCTCATTATACTTATACTGGCGATATTAGTGTTGGCAATAGTACACTACAAGATATAGGCCTTATACCGACGTTTAAAGCAACGAAAATACAAACAATAAAATTTGCCCTCGTCGTCGCAAAAAGCATCGTTATTAACAACGCCATAGAAACATCGCTATCAGCGTCGTTATTAGCGTCGCTATTGGCATTGCTGATAGCGGCATTTTGCGACGCGCATAGCGACGGCAATAGCGACATGAGCAGTTAAATTTGCGACGGTAACAGGGATAAAAAAAATTTTGGGCAGCAAGCTGCCCTGCCACATATAGCACTGTGTGCTGTATGAGAGCCATACAAAATAGTTTCTGCACTACTGTATACAAAGCGCTTGTAAAAAAAAAAAGAATGTATACTAAAATCATAAAACTGATACATGAAATAAATACATGATCAAATAAAAAGTGATTGGTACAATCATGATAGGATATCACTAATACATAGAAAATGTCTACATAGATCAGGCGACTAAAAAATAAAGGTGTGTGAGCTCCAAGGATCCAAGGGCGAGCTACAAATCCTCGTCCCCCGAAAGCTCGTCCCGCCGCAAAGGAGCATCGAACGGACTCTGTAGAAAAAGAAACAACATATCAATCCACCATACAATAATGCATTCAAATATCTCATGGTAACTATGGACAAGAAAGATGAGTGACTTACAGGGCCGCCGTGTCTATACAATCAGTCGATCAATGCATTGAGACCGTGCCTCTCTGCATATCGAGTCTCAAGGCCTATCGGATCGCGATTTGTAGTGGAGTGCTGCAAAGAAAATAAAATGCTAACTGTTAGAAACATGATTGTCAGTACAAAGAATATTTCAAAAAAACAAACAAGCAAAACAAAAGAAAAACTTACAAAGTCCTCCAAATATGTCTTGTGGCCGCCACTCCCAAGATGATGGACCACTCCAGCCTCGAGTTGTGCCCTCGCCGCCTCGCGCTGCTAACTCCAACATCCTGGAGAATCTATAGCCTCCTCCCTCAGTCGGCGCGAGGCAGTCGTCTGCATCTAACCACTCGGGCTTTGCAGCCCCACTCTTGATTGTCTTGCATGCATCGAATCGTCTGTGTGACATGTATGCACACATGCAATCCATCATCCAGCCCGTAGAGAATCTATCTACTGTGGCTGGCATCGGAAACTCCTTATGCAAGGATGCTACTATGTAGTCCTTGCTCCCCTCCGGTATGTTCTTCCAATGATCCAGGACGTTGTGCCGAAAAACTTGTTGGTACAACTCTCTCATGCAAGCCATCACCCTCCTCCCCTCATCATTCATGATGATGGCTCCTGACCTACTATCGACCAGATATCCATAACCCCTAGGAGTCTGCCTAAGATGGGTCCCCTCCCATCTGTGTCCACGCTCCTGGGCATATCCAGGAGACCCCTCTACATCCGGTGTACCGACGGGGGTAATCTCTCTCGGAGTGGCACCCAAAGGGGTGGCACCCAAAGGGATGCCACCTGCTGATGGCTGTGCAAAAGCCAGAGTAATTGGAGTAGACGTCCCCACAGGTATGACAAATCCTGGAGATGACGCAGCTCCAGCTGAATGACGAGATGGAGACGCCACATCTGTGTCTCCACAGCAGCATCCCCCTGATCCCGATGCACACCCTCCCTTTGGTCCAAGTCGTGAGCGTCAAGATCGTCTGCTCAAAGCCGAAGCATCTGATCGTGCTAAAGCAAATCTAGCAGAGCGCCCTGATGAAGAACGAGACAGCTCCTGGTTTGCCATCTCTCTGAATCTCGCGAGCTGGTCTAGAGATATGAGTGCGAAGATGTCCTGCAACTCCTCATCGCTCATCCCTCGGTTCATCCTGAAAATGTCCCCTGCACAGATAAAAAATGATGTTAGAATAATCAATTTAAATCATACAAAGCACGGTAATATAAATCATTTTTAAAAAATCTCTCTTAAAATGCATATCTTATGTACCTTTATAAGAGATTGGTCAATGAATTGAGTAAGTGGATGCTCCGCGAAAATGCCGTCCGCGCGACCACGATGCACTATATATTTTGTATTGTACATTGAAACATTCAAATTAGATGTCGCATATAAAATTTAGATACGACAAATTCTAAACCCCTCATCACCTTTGGACTACATCCCCTCGAGAATTCCCACTCCTCCATTGAGACCTCTGTCCCTTCGCGAGATGCTGCGGTCAAGGCTCCATGCAACCATCGCGTTGACATAAATCGCGGCATCTCCTCCATGCCTTCGAGATATCGAATCGGTCGATGACGTGTACTATGTCGGAAATCAACTCGCGCTTCCTCTCGATCTTGCCTTGCAATCTAGTACTTGGCGAGCCACGTCTCCATGGAGGTATGGTGCAACATATAAAAGCGATTCACCTTCTCTTCCATTGAGCCATCCATTCTTTTTTCTACCCGATTTCCAACCACCACATCTCCAGTCAGTCTATCATCGTCCTTCAGCATCCATAGCATTTCATTGTCTGGTTCCACCGTTGGTAGCCATTGTGAAATATGCACTAACGCCTCTGACACCAACGAACCTTCGGCCATGCTACCTTCTGGCCGAGCTCATTGTCGCACAAAGCCTTTCAGGGTTTTCATGAAGCGCTCTAGGAAGAACAAAACATCGTATATGGACAGGTCCAGCAATCTCCACTTCGTCCACAAGAGGCACAAGAAGGTGGATTTGTATCGTGAGCATGCTAGTGGGCAAGTATTTCTCAAAGAGACAGACCGTCTCCACTGCTCCCCGCCTCGCGGATTCAATAGAGGACGTCTTAATCTCTTTCTGTGAGATCCATTGCACCAAAGTCGACAACTTGTAAATGGCCCCACGAATTTCTGCACATGCCACATTGTCAAGCTCGCCATGCCGGACGTACGAAACATGTGGTTTATGCGGGGGATGAGTGGAAATTGTCTGAGAACTTTTTGAGGGATGGTTTGCCCTTGCAAGTTCTATCGATACCTGTGAGCACCACACTTTGGACATGTCTCCATAGTCTCGTATTCTCCTAGAAATAGTATGCAATTGTTGATACATGCATGGATGTTATTGTAGTCCATGCCAAGCTTCCGTAAAACATGTCGTGCATCATCACGAGATTCAGGCATGGTATTTGCAGGTGGTAATATATGATATTTCAATAACCTGAAAAAAAATCATAAAACACCTTGAAAAAGCATAAATGTTTGTAATAATAGTGTCAAAAAAAAAAATCAATGAAGCCTATGTGCAAGGTACCTGAATAACTCGGTCACACTCGTATCGGTCCACCCATATTTTGCTTGCACACTTAAGAGTGCAAGCAGTGTCTTCAACCGAGATACTCGGCACCCATCATATAATGGTATGGATGCTTCCTCTCTAAGCAGATCATAAGTCTCGACATCTATGGGAATCAATGGATCGATCATTGCCTCCATCTCAGGCTCCAAGATTGTAGGCAGGTCTGGAAGGTTGTCTGTCTCCTCTAGCATTGACGGTATAGATTGGCCTTGCGAGTGGTGGATTGGCTCCTGCACTCCATCCATCACACACCCACGAACTCTTCTAATTGGCCGCAAAGGGTGCACTCCCCCTTGGGACGAGACATCACCTCCCTGGATAGAAAATTTGCCAACAAGACCCAATCTTATTGTATATGGTTTTCAATTAGCTTGCGAGTACAATGCATGATTGATATTAACTTCAAATTACCGTTTGCTGAAAATTCGCAATCGCCTGATCAATGATCTCAGATTGAAACTCGCCAAATCGTCGTACGTGTTCTATAGACAATCGGTGTTTTTGTCTAATTGCCAACTTGCATTGAGAGCAAGGACATAGGACACGCTGATTAAGATACGCCTTGCGATCTTGAACAACAAGACCTTCTTCGTTTTCCATCTTATCTACATTACAACAAACAATTTAATGACTTGTAATACAATTTGGGAAAACGAGGCTCAAATGGATAGCTTTATGGAGATGTATGTCAAGTTGCAAGTTGACCATAAGCTCTTGCTTGAGAGGTTTTAGCCTCTACAAGAGATTGAGAAGCAAATTTTGTAAAACATTGAGGTTGATATTGATGCATCCATGGTGTTGAAATCTAAACTTCAAGATATAAGAAATGCTTTACTGATTGATGTAAAGAATGCATGGGACATAGTAGTTGAGAGATTTATTGATGTTATATCTCGGCCATATACCATGCTCAAGGATTTGTTTGTCCCAGTAGATAATTATTCATTATTGTTTTTTAAAAAAAGCATTGGTTCATAAGGTTCATGAGTTGAAGACTAAATGTTTGGACTTGACTAAAAGATTGGATAATGCCTTAGATGCTAAAAGGAAAAGTGATGAATATGTTAATTCATCATTGCAACAAAAAGATTGGTGACAAGGATGCTATGGTTAATGAAGTATAAGTAATCTTAGTCAACAAAATTTATGAGCATCATTGAGGATCTTTTAGTCTAATAATAAATCAGTCTCAACAAAAAGCATCTTAGTAATATGGTTTTTTTGTCCTAGGTCCATGTATAAAAATTAATGCCATCTATGAAATTTATCAACTATAGTTATAAAATTTGTTCCAATCAATTCTACTCATAGTCATAATATTTGAAGAAAATATCGTATGCTCAATTTAAGGGATTCTTCTTCTATAGCAATACTTTTGGGTTCATTTTGATGAAGTACCATAATGATCATTAGCTAGGGTATCATTTTCTTTTAGTCCTTCCGTTGACTAGTTGGCATGATTACTAATTTGTTATGCCTATAAAGTTAATACAAAAACAAGGAATTATGCATATCACAATTAGATCCCCTACTTGGACATTATGAAGGATATGACCAATTTTAAGCCATCTTAAAGAGTCACCAATGTACGTGGCCCATGGCAAAGCACATTGTATACCATTATCGATAAGTCTATTATCGTGCATCTTAAATCTCCTAATTAGACTTTATAAAGTGTATGACCAATTTTTAGCCCTCTTAAGGAGTCGATGTAATAGTACCCATAAAAAAAGCAAAGTGCATACCATTACCATAATCATGGATATGTTATCGTTCCAATATATACACACACAGGTGGACTACATCTTGAGTAGACAAAAGCTATCCATTTGAGTATACATCTCTTTCTCTTTCTCTCCCTTTCCCTCTCTTTCTCTCTCATTTCCTCTCCCTCTCACAATATATCCTAACACTCTCCAAAAGCAAAAGGGAGAGGGAGAGAGAGAATGCACTCTCCCTCCCTCTCCCTCTCCCTCTCTTTCTCTTTCTCTCCCTCTCTCATTTCCTCCCCCTCCCTCTCCCTCTCCCTCTCTTTCTCCCTCTCTCTCTCTCTTTATCTCCCTCCCTCTCCCTTTCCCTCTCTTTCTCTCTCATTTCCTCTCCCTCTCACAATATATCCTAACACTCTCCAAAAGCAAAAGGAAGAGGGAGAGAGAGAATGCACTCTCCCTCCCTCTCCCTCTCCCTCTCTTTCTCTTTCTCTCCCTCTCTCATTTCCTCCCCCTCCCTCTCCCTCTCCCTCTCTTTCTCTCTCATTTCCTCTCCTAAACAAGCAAAAGAGAAAGTGATTTAAACCTTAAACAAGCAAAAGAAGGAGAGAGGGAGACTCACCGATGAGATATGGCGAGTGTGGGGCGGCCCCTCTTTGCAATGAAGGCTCCTCCTTCCTTCGTGAACAACGGCGGCGGCGGCGGCAAGTCTTCTTCCTCTCCTTCTCTCACGACGGTCGCTCTCTCCCTTGCTCTCACTCTCAAAACACAAAACACGAAAACGCGAAATAAAGCCGCACTCGATTTCGGCCTGTTTTTTTTCCCTGTGGACCGTCGCTAAATACCGACGCCGCTACCCGCCGCCGCTATAAGCTCAAATCCTTGTAGTGGTATTTGTTTGTCTTGAATGGATAAAACAGGTGTCATTCATGTTACAAGAAACTACAATCTTGATGAAGGTGATTGTAACCTTGCTGCGAGAGACATGGCTATTGCAGCAAGAAACATGGTTATCGCAGCAATAAACATGGTTATTGTAGCAAGAAACAAGGTTATTACAGGCAGATAATAAGGTTACTGCTGCAGGCAACATGGTTACTACTCCAAGCAACAGGTTTACCATTGTTAGTAAATAGTTACCCCATGCAACAACACAGTTACCCCATAGAGCATGACAGTAATTTCATACAACCAGACATCAACTTGGTTGCAGAAAGCAATGATAATCCTAAGGGAAGTAAGGGAATTGATATAGAGACACTCAAGAAGCAAGAAAATCCTTTATCAGAAATAGAGGAGGATTTTGATAGAGTATGGGTAAACAGACACATCAAGAAAGAGATATTTAAGGAGGGAGATCTTGTCATGGTCTATAATTCAAAGCTTGGAAAGCATCTGGGAAAGTTGAAGTTATAGTCTACTAGTCCATATGAGGTTGTAAAAGATGTGGGTCAAGGTACTTTTGTGTTAGCTACTTTGCACGATGAAATAATCAAACCAATAGTAAATGGGCTCAAATTAAGGAGGTTGGTACAACCGAATTATAATGATTTACCTTTTGAAGTTCAAAAGAAATCCACAGTTGCTATCAATTTGGTTTAACTTTTTGTAGTTTTGACCCATAGAGCAAGCAGTACAGTTTGCCTCATAGAGCAGGCGCGGTGCAGTTTTGCCCCATAGAGCAGGCAGTGCACTTTTGTCTCGTAGAGCAGTTTATGATTTTCTTACTCTTTCTCAGCCTTATGCAGTTTTACAACAGTCCTTTGTGTCTAAGAATATGGAAGCATTAATACATGAGAAAGACATGTTGTTGCAAGAGAAGTTTGATGGTCTACAGGCTAAGTACTTGATGGATTGCAGCATGTTAAGCAACTTCATGGTGCTGAAAATCGGCCTGTAGATGTTGTTGATGTTGTCAAGGATAATATTAATGATGTATTGCATGATTTTCAAAACCATGTATAGATCAAGGAGCCTACAATGGATAAGATTCATGATATGGATATTTTACCTCTTGGATCACATGAGCAGCAGTACCAAGAGTAGTCTACTATGGAGTGCCATGATGCTCATGAGCCTCATAGTTCATGAGTTACTTTGATGTACCAATGTCAGATCTATTTCTATCTTTGTCCATCATACTTACTTTATATTTGATATGTGATTATGCCTTTATGTTTTGTTTTGATTGTCTTTTGAGGGGATTATGCAACTGCAGTAGGGGGCTATAAGTATCCTACTGGAGAGGCTCTACTTATGGTTACTCTCTATGGCTGGCTTCACGGTGAAAGATTGTGGGTAAGGCATAATTTTCCTCACTAGATATGTCCAATTTTGGATAAGGCATTTTGACTTCATGGATCATTCAAGGGTTTGAGTCATGGCTGTGCCAGGTGTTAGCCGCTGGCTTGACACTACATTTACCCTTAGAATGGTGTATTACCTTAGTCATTGTTATTTCCTGTGTGAAGTACCCTTTACATGTCTTATGAAGTTCATTGCCTCATGAAGTGCAATTTTGGGGCAATTGCAAAAACGTGACCTGATGAGGTATTTTGTGTATTCTTCTCATCGTTCTAGTACTATGTGATGTCTATGCCTGATGTATGATGGATTTATCTGATTATGAAGAGAATCTGGTAGTTGGCGCCATCATCTATGGTGTATTTGTCTCATTTGTAGCCTGTTTCATATGTTGAACTTCTCATTTTATGATCTGTAGTGTTGAATGTAGTATGTCTCTGCTTCTATATGGTTAGTTCTGAGTTTCCATGGTTTCTGGATGCAATATCAAGTATTTACCCCATGAAGCATTCTCTATCATGTTATGTATTCTGCATAGATAGGGTAGCAACATTGACCCACTATGCTTGTCAACATTGTAGGTAATGAGAAATTCCTACAATTCTCATAATTTATTTTTCCCTCAAACTTTTCCATGTACTCATTCAACCCACACGGTTCCACTAGTTCCCTGGCATCAGGATTTATGTTCTTTGTCAAAATAGTGTATGAGACTTGGTTTCCTTTTCCCCTATGGCTTTTTCTTCATCCTGCCATATCCAAAATCTAACAACATCTTGTGGTGAGTTTTTGAGAAGAATTGAAGTTGTTAAGATACATGTATGAATTAAAAAACATGTATGTGGTGAGTTTTTTAGAAGAATTGGATTGTTAAGATACATGTATGAAAAAAAACATATGTACACCTTGGCAAGAAAACTTAACATGATATGCTCAAAATTTATGCCCAGAAAAAAGTTTTGCATCTAAGAAAATAATCAAATTGCAAAGTTTATACAAACCCCAAGCTCCAAGCCCCTCCCCCTACCAATGGATTGCAATGCTTCTAGGATTGCACAAAGGAAATATAACAAACATTTAATTTTGAGGTGTCTACACACTTGCTAATATACAAGGAGATGCCCAACTACTTTTGTAACAACTAGTCGTAGAAGTGCGAATTATATTCAATGGCAACATAATGGTCCATATCATGTGGTCAAATGTCGATATAGGTGATATAGAGATGAGGATATCGATGAGAAGGTCATTTGAACCTATTTGGCTAACAAGGTGAAGTTCTTCTTCATTAAGGGCTCAATCCATATATGAGTGTAGTATCACATGATCTTCTAATGGATGTTTAGGGGTTAAAGCAAGTACCCAAAACAAAGTGGGCCAATGTATGTAGGATAATATTTTGACATCTTAATGACATGACATTACTCAACATTGGTCATCATGTGACATCCCACTCTTTTCCATTGCATTCGTAATGTAAACCAATGCTACAAAATGAGGAGTTGTTTTGTGTGAGACAATAGAGGTTGAAAAGTTCATTGAATGCAGTCTCAATACAGCTACGTTTGAAGAAGGTGATTAATTATCATTTCAAAGATTGCTCTCATGAAACTTGAGTTGCAATGAACTCATCAATGATTGAGGTAGTTTTAGTGAAGATGAATTCAAATTCCTCCCATGAGCATGGTAGAGACTTCACATTGTTCATAGTATTCTCATCGAGGAGGCTTAGGTTAGGTCATTCATAGCTATGCACAAATAAAGTGAAGGTGTTATCCAACCATCGAATATATGTGACTATTTTGTCATTAGTATCCATAGCCATGTTGGCAAGTAGTTTTGGCAAGTAGTTTGGAGAGAGATTGCCTCTCATAAGAAGGTCATAGGCCTACGAGGGATCCAACTTTTGGTGGCTAGTGTGATCAAAATATATGATTGCTCGATCTTGGCTTGTTGTAAATACTAAGATGAGGGTATTTTTAGATTCAAACGGGGATCTTACACCTACTCGTGGGACTTGGATTTGAAGATGAGAATGGGGTATGTATTTAGTGGCTATTGGCTTATCTTCATAGTCAAGGGCAGTTGGCATATGGGGACATAAGATGTGGAGGTCAGGTGCTCAATTGTGGGAACATCATGGTAGCCTTATGTGCAAGCTTTGGCAACTCGATCTACTTATTGCCAATGTAGTAGCCTTGGGCCCTGATCAGAGCTTTAGAAACCCATCAAGTTAGGTTGGGGACATTATGTTTATGTTGTTGCCATGCTTGGTTGAGGGTTGGTATCATAGGTGATGAGCATATGAGTGGACATGTTCCATTTTTTTGGTTAGAATCAAAATGCACTCTTGATTGTTAATATCTTACTGAACTGTATGATTGATATGTTTGCAATAGTTTGCTTGAGGTTTGAGAAAATCATTGAGGAGGGCATCCTTACTCTTTTTAAGGTGTAAATTGGGAGGTGTTGAAGGCATTGGTGGCATTGCTTTCTCATTTGAAGTGCTAGCACCCTTGCTAAAAGTTATGATGACTTTGACGATGGCTAACTCTAGGTGGATGCATTGCAATTTGAGGTTGACTATACACTTGGTTGGTCATTTAAATGGATGTCCTAATAGTACTTTATTTCCAACTCCTTCAACATTAGGCAATACATTGAAGGGGGCAAATAGACTTTCAGTCTTGACAGTCAACACAATTTGACATTTGCCCAATAATGTATAAGGAGTTTCCATGTGTACGAGTTCACCTTTGGAGTCATTGGAGTGAGTGATTGTCATCTAATCATTATATTTCATAATGTTACAATCACCATCTTTCTCAATTAGGGCAATGTCTTTGTGAGATTTTCTTAACACTTAGGTAAGCTACGAATATGGGGATTTTCATCTTTGCTCTATCATATGCTCATTTGTGTGTCTTTGGATGTGAGGCTTTTTGCCATGTTCCTAAAGGACTAAATGACAAACATAATGAGTTGGATCCTAAATCAATGAAATGCATCTTTCTTGGTTATGGGGATGAAGATGAGATGGGCTATCGCCTATGGGATCCACATGCTAGGAAGGTCATCCATAGCCATGATGTTGTATTTCATGAGGAGAAGATACATAAGCAGTAGGAGTAGGTAGTTGAGGTATGCAAGGTGATCTTTCAAGAGGAGCCTCCTGTTACTCTACAAATAGCTAGACTGCCTACAACAGCTGATGCTCTAATGGCCTATGACCATGCTGTTAGACAAGATGTATAGACTCCACAACCAAGTCTACTAGAGATAGGCGTCAACTTGATCAGTTTGAACCCTCCATGGACTATGTTATGGTGACAAATTCTAGTGATCCCCTTACTTATGAGGAGGCCATGTGTAAAGGTGATAGTCATTCTTAGAATACTGATTCCAAGGCTCTCTTCTAAGAATTTTGATAGTCATTCTTAGAAGAGAGCCTTGGAATCAATGAACTCAATGAGGCCTAATTATTGAAGTATTTTTCTCAAATTGTAAGTCATTGCTAGAGGGGAGCTTCAAGCTCTACCCCGAGACCTACGGACCACTTGTTGCTCAAGTGTTTCAAACCGAGCGGCCATGGCTACCTCTCACATAGCCGACGCGCAATGCCTACCTTATGGGTGTAGTGAGCTTACCTTGATGCTTGATCGAGTACCCTCCTCTTTCTTGCACATCGGTAGCTCCACGATCCTTGAGGCAAGCTCAAGCAACCTCAATCCCTCTCCCATGAACTTCATCCTCCATAGCCACACGCGAGACAAGAGAAGAGAAGAGAGGAGGGGAAGATGAAGAGAGAAGATGGAGAGCTTCTTCTCCAAGATCCCTCACTCTCACACAATCACTCCCTCATTCCCTCACACTCTCTCAATCCCTCTCTCCAACACAAGCAAGAAGGCAAGAAACAAGAGAAGAAGAAGAAGAGCTTTGGCCACACACAAGAATGAGCTTCCCATTAACTTTTCAACTTTATATACAAAACCCTAAATCCCTTTTGGGCGGTCATCCCCTTTTTTACATGGCCGGCCGTAGCCTAGGCCCATTTCCTCATTTCCCACTGTTCTAGTCTATCCTATCCCCAACTAATGCATACAATTTGCACAGGAGTGAGCCTGGCGCTCTTTTACAAGGTTTTGGAAGTGTTTTCGCACTTAATGGTGCGCTTTTTATTCTTTTACTCTCCTTGGGCGACTCCAAGACTTCTTGAGGATCGTGCCCGTGCATTTAATTTTTTTCCCGAGTCTAGTTGCCATTTAAGGCGCCTTTTCTTTTTCTCTTTTTCCATTTTCCGCTCCTCTGTGCTACGGTAAACATTACCCCCCTCCTAGCCAAGTGCCAGTCCCATGGCACTGTGGTGGGAAGTAGTGGGATAGATGATGCTATTGCTAGGTGGAACTAGTGGGTAGATGACACTGATGCTTGTGAATGAGAGGGGATGGAGTTTGATGACGATGACTAGGAGAGATTCCAGCGTGCTTTAGGCTTCATGAAGATTCTCGGCATCCTTCACACTGTTCTGGCGCCCCTATGGAGCCGGTCGTCTTTTGAGTATTCGAAACGCTTGAAGCAATAAGCAATCCCTTAGGAGGATGGTATTAGAGGGATTTATTTTGGAGAAACCCCCCGAACACTATTTGCCTTGAAAAGCCGTGGCCTGGGCTGGAAACCCTTGTCTGTGAGTAGAGGATCTTCAGTTTTGAGTTGAAAGTCTTCAGGCTTGTGGTATCAATAAGCGATCCGTAGATCTTGAGGCAGTGGGCATGGCTCATCGGACGATGAGGTTCCAAGATCTATGCCAATGGCAGCTCCATCATTGGGTTTTCCTTCTGCTTGATTTGGTTCAGTCATGGCAGCCATCAGTAGGCAGATGATTGGCAACATGAAATCTATTGAGCCATTTGAACCTTCGCAGCGAAGCTCCTGAAGTTGCAGTAATGAGGTCATGTCCGACTCTTGGAAAAATTCCTTATCATTGGAGGATGTAGTAGATGATCTCCTTCAACCAAGCAGCCCATTCTTGAAACATGAACATAACCTGCAAGAAAAGTGGTGCACTTCCTAGGGGGTGTGTCTGTCTCACTGTGTAGTGCATGGTGCCCATGCCAGTGGAACTGGGAGATGGGTCTAACCTTGGGCAAGCCCTTGGTAATGTCCCACACTTGAGGACCCCGTTCGTGCGGCGTTGGAGGTGTGGTGCAAAACTTAGGGTGACATGTCTGAAAGTCCTGCCCTTGATGTGCCCTAAGTGTGAAGTGGGGGAGGGGCTAGAGAGGACTCTAGGTGCAGTGAGTGTGGTGCACCATAATAGTGAAAGAAGACTGCAAGCACATGTTCCCCTTTTTTTTTTTTTGAATGGGAGAGAGTACATTGGGCAAGGTATGTGGCACCTATTTAGTCACAGGGCGGTCGCAGGAATTGTGATAAAAATGCGCGACTTTGTAGGTATTCTTTAATACTGGCTTTAGCTCTTAGAGGAGTGGTGGACAAGAAGGGGTGATTACACCTTGCAAAGCGGGTGTCACTCATATTTTCTAAGAGCTCTAGACAAAAGGCAGGGAGGAGAGTAGCCCGCGCCATCAACCTAGTCATGGCTCTACTATCTATTCCTAAGTTAATATCAAAAAAGAGGGGGGGGAGATGGGCTTCCTCTGCTACAAGTTTCTGGAGTAGCAGGAATTTGAGAAGTCGAAGGTAATTACAAGTGGTCAAGAATGCTGGATCGGGGTAGGAATAGAAGTCTACAAGAAAACGATTTATGGAGGGAAGTATATCTTCTACCCTAAATACTAAGCACTCCTCCGGGCTTCTAGCATTTACATTATAGATTTTCGGGAAGTCATAATCCCCATGTAAATCTCTATCGTAGTCCACTCCATGCCTACGGGGGTAGGGCATATAGATGGGATAGTTATGCTCTTCGGGGAGGGAGCTACAAAATGCGGTCCAGGCATCAAAATTGGTGTCCCAAATCCTCCTCCGCCATTTCGGCTATGCCTCGTAGCCTTGGACGGTTTTGGGAACCAGATTGACCTTGTCTTCCCAGTACTCCCGTGGCTCTTATCTCCACCTAGTCATTATCATGCTTCTTTCTTTCATCCATCTGTTTGCAAGTTCGTTAGCCAGATCTTTGATCTTGGCTACGACTCCTAAAGGCAGGGCCCGGTCCAGAGAGCGTGGGAAAGCAAATGAAAGCTCGAACGGCCTCTTATGTAGCTCTCGCTGGCACCAGATGACCAACTCTTGGGGCCAGTCTACAGGATGTGTATCATTCCTTAGTGGCATGGGCTCCTCAGGGAGTTGTCGTGGGAGTGTGCGTGCTCGGTGTTGGTCCTCCTCAGCTAACTCTTGTCTCCTTCTCCTAGCTGCAACTATGTATTCAGGTAGATCGGCATCTGCAGGTTCCTCCTGTGGGATCTCGGGTTGAGGCGGACTCGGCATCCTTTGTGGCTCTTCGTCATCATCTTGCTCGAAATCCGGACCCTCTTCGGCATTTCGCTCAACCACAGGATGAATGACTGGTGGTGGTGGCAATGGTTGCTCCTGCTCCTAAAAACCTAACTCCTTGAGCTCAGCAATGGAAAGGCCCATACAGCGCAGGTAGTAGAATTGTTGCTCTTTAGTTATTCTTGTACTTGTTGGAAGCTCCCGCTCTTGAAGACCGTATCTTAGAGCCCTGGTGGTTAGCTCCAACTTTCTTTTTACCTTTTCCACTGTATCATCGCCCTCAGCTTGCGTCACGTGGAGCACCGTGTTGAGGAAGGCTGTCGCTGGGTCTTAGTGGTTATCTCTGCAGCCTCAACCCTAGCTTCGGCGAGCATTCTTTTGCATTCTGCCACTGCCAGGCGTTCAGTTAAGTCCCTTACCCTGTCAAAGTTTTTCCTTTCCCACTCCATGGCTCTCTCCTCCATCCTTTGCCTTTGTTCCTCCAGCTGGCTCGCCAGGGTGGTTACTACCTGTTGCTGCTCATTTGATAAAAACCATAACTGGTTTCTTTCTCTTAATTTCTGAGCGAGCTGTTCTTCAACAATCCCT